>NC_058414.1:25102214-25333438 GCF_002201575.2 Neomonachus schauinslandi | reverse complement strand
AAAGAAAGAAAGAAAGAAAGAAAGAAAGAAAGAAAGAAAGAAAGAAAAAGAGAGAGAAAGAAAGAAAGAAAGAAAGAAAGAAAGAAAAAGAGAGAGAAAGAGAGAGAAAGAGAGAGAAAGAAAGGATTTGAAGGAAAGAGAGAAGAGAGAAAATGGAAAAAACTAGTTTCCTATTATTTTCTACCTCTAATTCTTTTTTTTTTAAGATTTTATTTATTTATTTGACAGAGAGAGACACAGCGAGAGAGGGAACACAAGCAGGGGGAGTGGGAGAGGGAGAAGCAGGCTCCCCGCAGAGCAGGGAGCCCAATGCGGGACTCGATCCCAGGACCCTGGGATCATGACCTGAGCTGAAGGCAGTCGCTTAACCAACTGAGCCACCCAGGCGCCCTCTACCTCTAATTCTTTAATCTGACTATTGAAGCTTCTGCAATTAAAAATGAAATATATTATATAACCCTTATAAGTGTGTCCAAATCAGGAGACACAAGTGAAGAGCCACTTACATCTAGAAAAAATTCATTCATTCAAAGGATAAAGTTGCTGAAATGTGATTATATGGAATTCAAAAGAATTTTAATTAAGGAAGTATCTTCTAGAATACTAGTTCTCATATCTTCTAGAATGCTAGTTCTCATATGTTTTAGTCTATGGATCATTTGGGGGCACCAAAGATCTCCAGTATTGGTTGACTTACTGAATATTTTTTTCTTTAAGCAGAACCAACCTGGTTTCTATGTCTTTAAATCTCTAATTCTAGTGACTACAGAATATCAACTGTGCCATGATTAGAGATTTATCATATTTAAATCAGTTCTGGTAACTGTGATACATTTATAATGAACTGGAAGGCCACCAATGTTGGCTAGATCATTGATAGTGATATGAAAGCCTCTTTGACAAATTCCAACAGGGAAAAAAATATCACCTATTTCAAAGTGTTATTTTCAACATTAATATAAATTTAGACAGTTTCTGTACATAGTAGGAGATAAAAATATTTGTTATTCATTCCCAGTATCAATTAATCTCTTATTTCTCTCCAAGACCCTAGTTTATTCTCCTTGACATCTTTGTACTAGGATCTGGAAAACTTGAGGTTTTTTCATGTGTTCCACAGCTAATCTTTGATTGTATTGAAATACTATCTCCACTGCTGGTAATCATCTCAAGTGAGATCAGTTTGTGTAACCAGCCTGAAATTGAATTAAAAAAAAAATGTTTGATTGCTTTATGAATTCAGATAACAGAATGGTTAAAGGAAAGACAAATAATTACCTCATGAAAAGTTGTAAGAGCTTTAGTAATACATTTTAGTCTCTACCTATGATCAAAAATGGACAAGAGGCTCTCCCTCCTCCACCGCCGCCGCCTCCTTCTTCTGCCGCTCCTGGCGCTGCTTGCGTGCTCGTTCGGTGCGGACCTGGTACCTCTTTTGTGCAGCAGCAGCTGAGGAGACTCGGGCGCTCGCCATGGCCGACGAAAAGCCCAAGGAAGGAGTCAAGACTGAGAACAACGATCATATTAATTTGAAGGTGGCGGGGCAGGATGGTTCTGTGGTGCAGTTCAAGATTAAGAGGCATACACCACTTAGTAAATTAATGAAAGCCGATTGTGAACGACAGGGTTTGTCAACGAGGCAGCTCAGATTCCGATTTGATGGGCAGCCAATCAATGAAACAGACACACCTGCACAGTTGGAAATGGAGGATGAAGATACAATTGATGTGTTCCAGCAGCAGACAGGAGGTGTCTACTAAAAAGGGAACCTGCTACTTTACTCCAGAACTCTGTTCCTCCAGATCAAGGAGACATTCTCAATTAAAAGCCGCAATTTGGTTCTACCACATCCTGACTACTACAGTATAGTTTTCTCTATTCTTTCATTTTCTCCCTTCCCCATTCCTTTATTGTACATAAAGTAACTGTGTATGTGCACAAGCATATTGCATTTTTTTTAACTAAATGGCCAATGGTATGTTTTGATCTACATCAAATGGAGATGGGACGGGGGAAAATACTGCTTCTGTGAAAATACCCCCTCTCTCCATTAGTGACATGCTCAGTCAGCTCTTATCTTTATATTCCAGTAAGTTATTTTGCTCTCACAGCTTAACAAAAAAAGAACAACATAAAAATCCTTGCATACCTTGGTCGATTGGAGAATTTTAATGTTTTTCATTTATCATTGTAAAACCAAGGATAATTTTATAACTTTTTTGTTCGTAGCTGTTACATGTAGGGCAACCTGTCTTTAAGTAGGGATAAATTACTCTAAAAGAAATGAATCGTAGATCGTTTTCCCTTCAAGTCAAGCGTCTTGTTGCTTAAACTTCTTGTTTAAAATGAAAAAAAAAAATATGGAAAAGAAGAGTAATGAAGAGGAAATGAAGTTGATGTTTCTAATCCTAGATGGCTCTATTTATTTCCTGATAATAGTAATCAAGAATTCCCTGAAACTTTATTTATTTAAATTTTAATTCCAGTATACTTAACATACAGTATTATATTAGTTTCAGGTGTACAATATAATGGTTCATCAATCCTATATATTATTCAGTGCTCGTCAAGATAAATGTACTCTTAATCCCCTTCACCTATTTCACCTATCCCTCCCATCCAGTTCCCCTCTGGTAAGCATCTGTTCGGTATAGTTAAGTCTGTTTTTTTATTCGTCTTTTTTCCTCTTTGTTCATTTATTTTGTTTCTTGAATTCCACATATGAGTAGAGTCATATGGTATTTGTATTTCTCTGACTTAGCGTTGTACTCTCTAGATCCATAATACATGTTGTTGCAAATGGCAAGATTTAACTCTTTTTATAGCCTAATAATACTCCTTTATATACATACCACATCTTCATTATCCATTCATCTTTTGATGTGCATTTGGGCTGCTTCCATAATTTGGTTATTGTACATAATGTTGCAGTAAACATAAGGGTGCATATATCCTTTCAAATTAGTGTTTTTGTATTCTTTGGGTAAACACCCAAGAATTTTTTAAAACTTATAATTGAAAAATGGGTGATATTTTAATGGAAAAGGACTTAGAAAATCTTCTCCTATAATATAAAATCATTACCCCTAATTAAATATTCTTGTTTTCCTAATTATTCTTTTTTTCTAATTAATCTTAAACATTTAGTCAAAATATACACACAAAAGTGTATGTGTCAAGAGTGTACAGAGCAACAGATTATCATAAAATAAACATATACATCCATTGTGTTAAAAACTAAAGTTTTTTCAGTATTTATTAACTTAATACAGTAATAATGAAATAATCATGGCAACATTTTTTTGTGTGAAGAATAACTATATTTTCCAAACAAAATTATGAGAAGAGTGGCATTGTTTAACATTTTTTCAAATCTCTTTAATATCTGTATTAATAGAAGAAAGCTGGATTTTGTATCAGCTTCTGCATTTAATCTGTTGCTATAAGTTGTCTGGTTGAATAGTTTGAAGGAAATGTAGTCTCATGCAAATATGTAGTTGGAAAAGGAAAGTTGTTTTAATGTCTTTTTCAGATTATTATGGATATTCTTTGACACTATAGAAGCTCTGTAAGTGTAATTTCTTAAAGGTAAATTAAAATGGGGAACAGAAACTGTACTAAATCTGTCATCCCTCAGACATCTTCCACTTGTATCCCTGGATACAACTAATTTCTTATTTTTGCCATATGAGATTAATTTCACCTGGTCTTGAACTTCATATAAGTGGAATAATACTCTGAACACTTGTGAAAGAATAACAGTGAGGATGGCACATATATCTTGGTATTATTATCAAGACAATTTTCCCTTTGTAGATCACCTGCAAGAGCCTCAGGGACTCTTAAGATACCCCTAACCACCCTTTCAGAACCACTATGTTGTATAATATTTCATTATATGAATACACCTAGTTTTTTGACCTATTCTATTATTAATAGATACTTAGGTTGTTTATTAGAAAGGTCATCATTTCCCCTATTATTCTTCAGTTTGTTTTTGTTTTATGTACATCGATTTCTGGACTCTATAATACTGTATTGTTTTAGCTAATATTGTAACAGTATAACAAAATCTTACTTATTATGCCTTTACATTAATTTTATATAGACCATAGACTAAGTCCTCCAATTTTCTCCTTCAATATTTTCCTATTTTTGGTGCTTTTATCTCAATATTAATTTTAAAATCTAAAATATCCCTGTAATGATTTGTTTTCTTTCTGGAGTCTTATAAAACATTTAGATTTATTCCTAGGTATCTTATATTTTTTGATGCAATGGTTAATAGAACTTTTTTAAAAAATTCAATTTCCAGTTGTACTGATTAATGGGAATACAATTAATTTTCCTATACAGTGAACTTACTAGATTTACTTATTTATCTTAATAATTTAGAATAGATTCTGTTTGTTCTTCTCATGCAAATTTATATCTGGAATGACAATTATATTTCCTCGTTTCCATTACTTCTTTTACTTGCTTTATTGCATTGGTGAGGAAAAACCTCAAGTGTAATATTAAAGAGAAGCAATGATACCAGATAATACTGCCTCATTCCCAAACTCAAAAGGAAAAGTCTCAAATTTTATTAAGTGTATGCTTGCCATAAGTTTTTGTATAATCCCTTTATAATCCTAGTTTTTTTTAAATTTTTTTAAAGATTTTATTTATTTATTTGACAGAGAGACACAGTGAGAGAGGGAACACAAGCAGGGGGGAGTGGGAGAGGGACAAGCAGGTTTCCTGCCGAGCAGGGAACCCAATGCAGGGCTCGATCCCAGGACCCTGGGATCACGACCTGAGCCGGAGGCAGACGCTTAACAACTGAGCTACCCAGGTGCCCCTATAATCCTAGTTTAGAAAGACATGTATTGAATGTAAATGTTATCAAATTCATCTTTTGCATGTAAAAATTGAATTTTCTTTTTTTATCCTCTTAATAATAGTAAATTATGTTGAGAGACTTTTAAAAGAAACTTGCATTCCTAGAATAAATCCAACTTGGTTGGGATTTTACACACACCCACTTCCCTCCCCCCCACTCCCAAATACACTTAAGTTGCCAATTTTAAAATCCATGTTCATGAGAGAGAATTGCTTGGAACTTGCCTTTCTTATATTATCCTCGTCAGGTATTAAGGCAATGCAATCTTAAACCAAGTTTGGAAGTGTTACTTTTATTTTTGTATAAGCGTGTGTAAATTGGAATCTGTTAGGGTAGAAGGAGTGGATTAATTGCTTATTCAATATCTTTAATGGTTAAAGAGTACAAATTTTTATATCTTTTTTGTTTATTCATTAAGGTATAATACGTACACAATAAAATGCCTACATCTTTAAGAGTGTTGAGTTCCTTGAGTTTTAGCAATGTATATTTAACATTTTTATACCCACATTTAAATTCCTTTGTGTTTTTTTTGAGTCACCCTTCATATCTCCCCACTTCCACCCCTGAAAACAACAAATTTCTTCTGTCACTTTAGATTAATTTCACTATGCTTGGACTTTGTATAAGTGGAATCATGCAGGATCTATTCTTTTGCATTTGTCTTCTTTCTTTCAATGTAATGTCATTGAAATGCATCCATGTTGTTGCATATGTGAATAGTTTATTCATTTTTATCACTTAATCTTATCCCACTATATGAATATATCATAATTTATCCATTTTCTGCTAATGGGCATTTGTATTCTGTCCAATTTATGGCTATTATGAATAGGATCACTATGAACATTTTGTATAGGTTTTTGTGTGGACATGTATTTTTGTTAGGTAAATGGTAAGGAATGGATAGTTGGGTCATGGGTAAATATCTGTTTAACTTCATAGGAAACTGTACCTTTTTCAAAGGTGTTTTATCATATTTTACTCCCACACGATGTATGTAATCTCTAGCTACTCCACATTTTCCAACATTTGCTAATGTCAGTCTCTCCCTCCACCCACCACCTCTTGTTCTTCTAGCATGTTAAAATGAAATTTCATTGTGGTTATAATTTGCATTTACCTGATATTACCTGATACCTACCTTATGTTAACACATTTTCATGAACAGTTGGCCAATCAAAAATATTTTGCAAAATCTCTGTTCAAGCCTTTTATCCATATCTAGATGTGTTGCTTTTTTTAAAAATTACTATTAGGAGTTTTTTTAATGTATTATCCTTAAAAGTCCTTTGTCATATGTACGTGTAACAAACATGCTTTCTAAATATCTGTAGCTCGTTTCATTTACTTAATGGTACCCTTTGACAAATAGAAATTTATAATTTAGATGAAATTCACTTGTATATTTTTTTATTGTCGAGGTTTTTTTTAACCAGCCGTACATGTGCTTTCACAAAAATTAAGTTATTCACCTATATTTTCTTATAGAAGTTTCATAAATATATATTGTTTTAGTTTGGAAGTATCTTTCAGCATTTTGAAAATACAATAATTCAATTTTTCTGTGATGTCCATTGTTCTTATTGAGAAGTTAATGATTAGACTTTATAGCTCCTTTGATACTAATATGTATTTTTTGATTGATTTAAAATTGCCTTTTCATATTTAGTTTTAAGTTAATGTATGTGGTGCCCATAGACATAGTTTTCTTTGTACTTACCTTACTTGGGTTTGTGTAGTACTACTTAAATCTGTGACTTGTTATTTTTATGTCAGCTTTGGAAAATTATTCACCATTATCACTTCAAATATTCTTTCTTCCCAATTCTATCTCTTCTCTCTTCTGTAAAACCAATTACACATACATTGGCCTTTTTAAAATTTCTCTTCCATGTTTGCTTAATGCTTTTTTTGTGCATAATTACCACATTTTCATCCTTGTATAAATGTAGGATGGATATATTCTTCTGCTTTATTTTCCAGTTCACCAATTCTCTCTTCAACTTTGTCTAATCTATTATTTTTCTAGTTTTGGTTATTGCATTATTTTTTTTAATTTTCAATTTTGCAGTGTGTCCAATCTATTATGTTTCCTGTTCTGTGATAACATCTTTTATTTGGCACAATTTTTCAACTCTGAGCTTTGGTCCTTGTGAAGCCTGGTAAATTTCTGTTAAACTCTAATTCCTGTGAGGTAGTTCAACAGAGTCCTATCTGAAACCTGTTAAATTCATTAATATCTTCTTTAGTAGACTTATATCTGCTGAAAGATTTTCCTGGATACTCAGCTCCTCACTTTCAGCTTCCAAAATTAAAAATTTGCCTTAAGGAGAGAGAAAAATTCTTGTCAATTTATTCTTCCTTTCTCTTCTGTATTTGACTCTGAAATTCTAGTTCTCTAATACTTCCAGTAAAATATTCCAGGGGCACCTGGGTGCTCAGTTAGTTGGGCATCCGACTGTTGGTTTTGACTTGGGTTATGGTCTCAGGGTTGTGGGATCAAGTCCTACGTCAGTCTCCATGCTCAGCAGGGAGTCTGTTTCTCTCTCTCTCCCTCTGCCCCTCCCCTGCTCATGCTCTCTCTCTCTAAAATGGATGAATAAATCTTTAAAAATTAATAAAAGAAAGCATAATATTTCAGTTAGATTAGTGTGAAATACTTAGTTACTTTTGTCCAAAATTTATTTTTAAAATTTTGATTTTTTTTTCAATTGCTGATATAATATAGAAGAACTGGAATGGTTGAATAAGTTAGAGAGTGTTAGTAGAGAAGAATATACTTCAATTAGCTGGAAAACTAATTTTAAGAAGAGGCAATATGTTTTGCAACCTTTTGGATTTTTAGCTAATTTGTTTTCTGATAAGTTTGCTAAACTATATAACCTATAACCCACATAATTATACTTCAATTGCCTTTACTCTAGATATTCATATTTTGATTGATTTAGTATTATAGACTGTGTTCCATAACCTATTCAAATCAAATATAAACTAAAGAAATATCCATCTTAAAATGGATATTCATGTAAAAATTCTAGATTGGAGTTTTTTTAAAAAAAATAAATACATAAAGCAAATGTATGAAGAATAAATATACAGATCCCTTAAAATATTCATTCCACATTACTAAACAGAAAAGACATTATTATTTGCATATTATTTATATATTATTATGGTAGTTTTAGAACATGGGCCCATTTTTTTTTTTAATACTTTTCCCATTGACAGGTGGATTCTAATTTTTCCTTTTGAATCTGCCCAGGCTTGCGACTACTTCATCCACAAGAATATAACAAAAGTTACTCTATGTGACTTTCTAAGTTACGTAGTAAAATGCTATGTGGTTTTCATCTTTTGCTGAAACACTCATTCTTAGAGATATGTCATAATATATGAAGTTTGACTACCTTAAAAATCCCATAACATGAGTAAGCCCAAGCTGAATGGGGAAACCTGTGTAGCTCTTTTGTTCAGTAATTTCAGCTAAGCCTAAGCATTGAGTCCTTCCAGTCCGGGTACCAGATATATGAGGAAAGAAGACTCCAGATCACTTTAATCTCCAGCTTTTTGAGTAACCCCAGCTGTTCTGGTCTTTCTAGTGAAGATCCCAAATATTGTGAGTCAGAGGTCTATTAAAATTGAGCTTGAGATTGAGCCTCAAGTCAGACTCCGTGCCCAGTGGGCAGTCTGCTTGAGATTCTCTCCCTCTCCCTCTGTCCTTCCCCCCGGCTTGTATGCCCTTTCCCTCTATAAAATAAATAAATAAATCTTAAAAAAACCTGTGACCCAGGGTGCCCAGGTGGCTCAGTCAGTTAATCTGCTGCCTTCGGCTCGGGTCATGAACCCGGGGTACTGGGATCGAGCCCCATGTTGGGCTCCCTGCTCAGCGGGGAGTCTGCTTCTCCCTCTGCCCCTTCCCCTGCTCATGCTCTTGCTCTCTCTCTCAAATAAGTAAATAAAATCTTTTGAAAAAAATTGTGATCCATAGAACCATTAGAAAATTAAAATGGGTCTCTTTTTGTATTAAGATTTGGTGATTTGTTATTAAAAACTAGAAAACTGTAACATAATTTGGAACTGGAACCAAAATCTGGGTAGTATCATAAAAAACAAAACAAAACAAACACAAAAGCACTATGACATGCTGGTTTGGGGACTAAGTATATGGAAGCCTGCCAGTTCTTGAAGAGCTTGTCTATGAAGGGTTGAAAGGAATTGAGGAAAATGGTTTTGGAAACTTGAGGAGAAGAAACTCTTACCTTTGATAATTTTTCTAGTCTGCAAAGGAGTTGCAAATTAAGAAAGACCTTAAGGGAAAAAAAAATCAAATCTCAGGAAGACATAGCCTCAGGATAAAAATAAAGATAAGGTTTAAAAGAAAAATTCTTCATTAAGGTCCCAGAAAGATTTAAGGTATTTTCTCATAGATGTTTCAGAAAGACATAAGGGCTTCTAAAAATCTAAGGGGTAGGCCTTGTGGATACTGTTTAATCACAGTATTTCTAAGAATATTTAAGGCTTTGTCATACAACAATTTTTATGTTGTGGAACTTAAGGTAGCAAAATGATTAAGTGGAAGATATTTACAGTTAAAGGTTTTATCTAATGAACTGAATTTTGTCTAATGCACAAATTGTGCATTAAAAAAGACAGTTTTAATGGCTCACACCAGCCTGCACTGAAAGGAACAGAGATAATATAAAATTTTTGAAAAATGGTCTTTATGTCCCTAAACTACTATGTTCCAAAAACTCAACATGAGTAGGGTAGAATCACATGCTGCAGAGAATCATTTTCAGGGAGCAGGTCTGAATTCTAATCAAATAACTAGCTTGTAGGTATGTTTGGTTTATAGAATTGTTATGGACTAATAACTTTTGTGTACCTTCTCTTTTCCTCTACTTTTTTATTGACATAACATTATATTAATTTCAAGTATACAACATAATGATTCAGTATATGTATATATTACAAAATGATCACCATAATAAGTCTAGTAATATCCATTACCACACATATTTACAATTTTTTTCTTGTGGTAAGAACTTTTAAGGTCTATTTTAAGATTTAAAATATTGTCAGGGCACCTGGGTGGCTCAGTTGTTAAGCGTCTGCCTTTGGCTCAGGTCATGGTTCCAGGGTCCTGGGATTGAGCCCTACATCGGGCACCTTGCTCAGCTGGAAGCCTGCTTCTCCCTCTCCCACTCCCCCTGCTTGTGTTCCCTCTCTCACTGTGTCTCTCTCTGCCAAATAAATAAATAAAATCTTTGGGGCGCCTGGGTGGCTCAGATGGTTAAGCGTCTGCCTTTGGCTCAGGTCATGATCCCAGGGTCCTGGGATCAAGTCCCGCATCGGGCTCTCTGCTCCTTGGGAGCCTGCTTCTCCCTCTGCCTCTCTCTCTCTCTGTCTCTCATGAATAAATAAATAAAAATCTTAAAATAAATAAATAAATAAATAAATAAAATCTTTAAAAAAAAAGATTTAAAATATTGTCTGTTGTAATCCTATTGTGATGGTTCATTTTGTCAACTTGATTGAGCTAAGGCATGCCTGATAGCTAATAAAACATGATTTTTGAGTGTGTCTGTGAGGGTGTCACTGAAAAAGATCAGCATTTGAATTAGCAGAGTGGGTAGAGAAGGGTGTCATTACCATGCTCTTGGGCATCATCTAATCTGTTGAGGGTCTAAGTAGAACAAAAAGATGGAAGAAGGGTGAACTCACTCTCCCTGCTTGAATGAGATCCATCTTCTCCTGCCTTTGGACACTAGTGTTCCTGGTTCTTGGGCTTTTGGAACCAGGACTTTATACTTTTGCATCCCTCCCCCCACCCTGGTTTTCTGACCTTCAGACTTGGATTGAATTATGCCACTGAGTTTTCTGGTTCTCCAGTTTGAAGATGGCAGATTGTGGAACTTCTTGGCCTCCATAACTGTGTAAGCCAATTCTAAACTCCATATATATATATATATATTTCTCTAGAGGATACTGACTAATATACCTATGTTGTCCTACCACTGAAGGTTGGATGTGGTGGTGGTGACAGGAGGCATGAGCAGATCAAGAGAAACAGTAACTCAAAAATTGCACCTGAGAAGCTTCATCCATACGTGGATCTGATTTAAATTATGGCACCTTTGACCATGAGCTTGATCCTGTGTGGTCACTGGATAATACTTTTGGGGATCTTGGAAGGAAATGAGTGCTTTTGCTCATGGGAATTATATAAATAATTTATGGTCAGAAGGTATATTGGTATAATTTTTTAAAATGACAGCAAATTATTTGACATTTCTCCCATAAAGAAGTTGAGTCTCTGGGCGCCTGGGTGGCTCAGTCGGTTAAGCGACTGCCTTCAGCTCAGGTCGTGATCCCAGGGTCCTGGGATCAAGTCCCACATCAGGCTCCCTGCTCTGTGGGGAGCCTGCTTCTCCCTCTCCCACTCCCCCTGCTTGTGTTCCCTCTCTCGCTGTGTCTCTCTCTGTCAAATAAATGAATAAAATCTTAAAAAAAAAAAAAAAAGAAGTTGAGTCTCTACCTCCTCCTCTTGAGCCTTAATGGGCTATGATGACTTGACCAATAGAGAATGGCAGAAGTAATGCTATGTGACTTTTGAGGCTGTCTAAAAAAAATTAAGCACTTTGTTTCCTAGTTAAATTATTCTTTGAGTCCTGAGTCATTTGGACTATTTGCATATAGGAAAAACATTACTACATTAACTTCTAATTAACCTCCAGGCCTAAAGTCAGGATTTTATAATTTTCATCAAAAATCAATATATAATTATATATTATTATCTAGCTCTCTATTTGCCTTAAAATTCTAATGATTATCATACTCACTATCAATTGATACAGATTTATGGTTGGCTCTTACCAATGTTGAAATTAAAACAGAATGTCATGTACATTAACTTGCAGATATATTTTTAATGGTTATTATTTTTTGTTTGTTTCTGGAAATAGTAATAGGGAAAAGTGTTCATAGAGGAGAAATTAATATAGTTAAATGAGGGCAAGAATTCCTAGGCCAAATCTGGATTTCAAGAAGATAAGCTCCCATGGTTTCCATTTAGAGATACAGGATACAAGAGAATAAAATATGATAAATATGCCATGGTTACTACTGTCTTACTAGTTTATTCTTATTTTCTCCAAAGTTTAATTAATCTAAATATAGGTATACATCAGTGACTAAGAAGATTAGTCATAAAGTAAGAATCTGTTGTTTATCAAGTTTCTACTCAATTATCCATTTGAGTTTTTGTTTAGACCTCACTTATGTTGTAGACTTTATATTTTTTCATTCACAGTTCCTGATTCATTGAATTTTAACTAATTCTTTGTGCTGAAAGTAATAGGGACATTACTTTTCCACAGATTTCAGTGGTGTTAAGGATTTATTAAATAAATTTCAAAGACAAGTGTTTTGATTTTATAGGACCATGATTATTATGAATTAACACTGAGTTCCAATAAAGGTTTTAACTTCCTTAAGTTTACTCAATTTTATTGAATGAAGATCCACTATTTTGATTGCTCAGTATTAGTCACCATATACCAGATGTAGAACCTGGTGATTCTTTTTAGGTCCTTGAGATCATTTATAAAAGGAAACTATTGTTTACAAATTCATCATCATAGCTTTTTTGTAACATATATTTCAACAACAGCTTTCCGAACTTAGTATAAAGGAAAATGATGTCACAAATTTACTTTTGTTTAAAATTACTAAAATTATTTTTATTTTCTTAGACATGGAACATCGTTTTTCAACATCTGTGTTCTTTGAAGTTTATTGTAATGCAGATAATCATTAAAATACCATTTCCCTACACTATGACTACATTTGTAACTTTAGTATACATTGGATCCCCTTGAATTTCTGATTAGAGAAGAACATAGATACATTTACAAGAATAATTGAAAGTTATACAAATAGATTCAGAAGTCCTAAAATCCATTCCTATTTATTCTTAGTGTATAAGAAATAGGCAATGCAAACATTCTAAGGAAAATTTAATTCACAGGAGAGTAACTTTATATTCACAAATCCCAATAGTATTATAAATAACCATAGCTCCTGAATACACAATATAAAAATAGGTTAATTGTGACATCAAGAACACAAAAGGAGGGAGGAGTAAAATGATAGAGCTTTTTGTATGTGAACAATGTCAAAGTATTATTAGCATAAAATTGACTGTTATATCTATAAAGTGTTTTATGTAAACCTCATGATAATCATAAAGCAAAAACCTAGATTCACAAAAGATAAAGAGAAGGGAATAAAATCATACCATTACAGAAAATATCAATTCACAAAGGCAGTCACAGGAGAGGAAGAAAGAAAAAGGGAAATTCAAAACAACCAGAAAACAATTAATAAGACAGCATTAGTCAGTCTTTATAAATCAATAATTACTTTAAACATAAATGGATTTAATACTCCAATCAAAAGGCATAGCATGCTTGGATGGATAAAAACAAGACCCAATTAAATGATACCTACAAGAGATTTAACTCCAGCTTTAAAGACACACAAAGACTCAAAATGAAGGGGTAGAAAAAGATATTCTATGCAAATAGAAACCAAAAGAGTATAGGGGTAGCTATATTTATATCTGACAACATAGTATTTAAGCCAAAATGATAACAAGAGTCAAAGAAAGTCATTACATAATGATAAAGAGTTTCAAGTTATCAAAAATATATAATGATTGTAAATACATATGCACCCAACATTGGAGCACCTAAATATATTAAGCAAACATTAGCAGAGCTGAAGAGAAATACAGACAATACAATAATAGTAGGGAACTTCAATACTCCAATTTCAACAATGCGTAGATCATTCAGACAGAAAATAAACAACAAAAAACTTTGGATTTGAGCCACACTTTAGATCAAATGGACTTAATAGACATATATAAAATGTTCCATCTAACAGCAGCAGAATGCACATTCTTCTCAAGTGTATAAGGAACATTCTCTAGAATAGATCATGTGATAGGTCACAAAACAAGCCATATTCTTTTGAAAAGTTAAAAAAAATGGCAAACGTTTCACTAGGAAGTAAAAAAGACAGAAAACTGAAATAAATAAAATTAGAAATGAAAGAAGAGACATTACAACTGATACCACAGAAATACACAGGATCAAAAAAGATTACTGTGAACAATTATACATTAATAAGTTGGATAACCCAGAAGTAATGGAAAAATTCCTAGAAACATACAACCTACCAAAACAGAATCATGAATAAATAGAAAATCTGAATAGTCTAATAATAAGTAAAGAAACTGAATCAGTAATCAAAAATCTCCCAAGAAGGAAAGGTCCAGGACCAGATAAAAGGTTTTCCTAGAGAATTTTCCCAAACATTTAAAGAACTAACACTGATCCTTCTAAAACTCCTCCCAAAAAAGTTGAAGAAGGAACATTCCCAAATTCATTTTATAAGACCAGCATTACCCTGCTACCATAATCAGATAAGGACAATACAAGAAAACCACAGGTCAATATTCCATATGAATAAAGATGCAAAAAAATTCTTAACAAAATTCCAGCAAATCAAGTTTAATAGCACATTAAAAGGATCACACATCAAGATCAAGCAAGATTTATCCTGGGATACAAAAATGGTTCAATGTATGTAATTTAATAAATGATTTATGCCACATTAACAGAAGAAAAGACAAAAATCATATACTCATCTCAATAGATGTAGAAAAGGCCTTTGACAAAATACAACATCCTTTCATGATAAAAACTCTTAACAAATTTGATATAAAAAGAATAGACCTCATATATGATAAGATCACAGCTAACAACATATTCAACAATGAAAGGTTGAAAGATTTTCCTCCAAGGTGAAGAACAAGACAAGGGTTCTTAAGCATATCACTCTTTTCAACATAGAACTGGAAGACCCAGCCAGAGCAATTTGTCAAAATAAAGAAATAAAAGATATTCAAATCAGAAAAGAAGTAAAATGAACTTTGTTTGCAGATGCTTTGATCTTGTATATAGGATATCCTAAATTCTCAACCAAAAAAACTTACAACTAATCAATGGATTCAGTAGTTACAGGATACAAAATTGATATACAGAAATTAGTTGCAGTCTATTCACTAACAATGAACTATTTGAAAAAGAAATATATAAAATAATTCCATTCAGAATAGCATAAAAAATAATAAAATACTTAGGTTGAACTTAACCAAGGAGGTAAACACCTGTACAGACATACCTTATTTTATTGCACTTCACTTCGCTTTATTATGCTTCACAGATATAGTATTTTTTAATAAAATTGAAGGTTTTTGGCAATCCTGAGTCAAGCAAGTCTACAAGCACCATTTTTACAACAGTATTTGCTTACTATGTGTGTTTGTGTCACATTTCGGTAATTCCCATAATATTTCAAACTTTTTCATTATTATTATATTTGAATGCTGCAATCTCATGATAAAACTTTAATAGATGAGGAGTTGCTTCTTATGGGTAAACAAAGAAAGTAGTTTCTTGTGGGTGCCTGGGTGGCTCAGTTGGTTAAGCAACTGCCTTCAGCTCAGGTCATGATCTTGGAGTCTTAGGATCAAGTCCCGCATTGGGCTCCCTGCTCAGTGGGGAATCTGCTTCTCCCTCTGACCCTCCCCACTCTCTCTCATTCTCTCTTCTCTCAAATAAATAAATAAAATCTTAAAAAAAAAAACAAAGTTTCTTGAGATGGAATCTACTCATGCTGAAGTTACTATGAAGATTGTAGAAATGACAACAAAGGATTTAGAATATGATATGAACTTAGTTGATAAAGGGTGGCAGGGTTTGAGACAGTTGACTCCAATTCTGAAACAAGTTCTACTGTGGGTCAAATATCATCTTGAAAGGAAGAGTCAATCAATGCGGCAAACTTCATTGTTGTCTTATTTTAAGACATTGTAATAGCCCCTGCAACCTTCAGCTCCCACCATCCTGATCAATTAGCAGCCATCAACATCGAGGCAAGACCCTCCACCAGCAAAAAGAGTATGACTCTCTACAATCTCAGATGATAGTGAGCAGTTTTTAGGAATAAAATATTTTTAATTAAGGTACGTACATTTTTTTTTAAAGATTTTATTTATTTATTTGACAGAGAGAGAGACAGCGAGAGAGGGAACACAAGCAGGGGGAGTGGGAGAGGGAGAAGCAGGTTTCCCGCAGAGCAGGGAGCCCGATGCGGGGCTCGATCCCAGGACCCTGGGATCATGACCTGAGCCGAAGGCGGACGCTTAACGACTGAGCCACTCAGGCGCCCCAAGGTATGTACATTTTTTTTAAGATTTTTTATTTTATTTATTTATTTGAGACAGAGAGAATGAGAGAGAGAGCACATGAGAGGGGGGAGGGTCAGAGGGAGAAGCAGGCTCCCCGCCGAGCAGGGAGCCCGATGCGGGACTCGATCCAGGGACTCCAGGATCATGACCTGAGCCGAAGGCAGTCGCTTAAGCAACTGAGCCACCCAGGCGCCCGGTATGTACATTTTTAAAACATAAGACTATTGCACATTTAATAGACTACAGAACAGTGTAAATATAACTTTTATATGCACCGGGAAACAAGTAATTTAACTCATTTTATTGCGATAGTCACATGATAGTGGTATTCTGGAAATAAACCAGAGATATCTCAAGTATGCTTAAACACTGGAAACTACAAGACTTTGATGAAAGAAATTGAAGAAGACACAAATGGAAAGATAGCCTGTGTTCATGAATTGGAAGAATTAATATTGCTAACATATCCATACTACCCAAAGTCATCTATAGATTCAACGTAATCCCTATTAAATTCTAATAGCATTTTTTACAAAAATAGAAAAAAAAAACCATACAATTTGCATGGAATCACAGAAAGCCCCAAACAGGCAAGGCAATCCCGAGGAAGGAGAACAAAGTTGGAGGCAGCTCTTTCCTGATTTAGAACTATACTTCAAAGTTATAGTGATCAAAACAGTATGATACTGGTATAAAAATAGACACATAGTCAAATGGAATAGAATCCAGAGCCCAGAATAAATCCCCCTACATACAGTCAACTAATATTTGATAATGAAGCCAAGAATACTCAATGATGAAAGGAGTCTCTTCAATCAATGGTAACATGAAATTGGATAACCACATACAAAATAATGAAGTTAGACCTCTATCTTACACCACTCACAAAAATTAACTCCAAATGAAATGAAGACTTAAACATAAGAAATGAAACCATAAAACTCAGAAGAAAACACAGGAAAAAATCTTTTTGACATTGGTCTTGGCAATATTTGGATAGGATACCAAAAGACTACATCAAATTAAAAAGCTCTGCAGAGCAAAAGAAACAATTAAAAATGAAAAGCTAACCTACCGAATGGAAAAAAAAATGTGCAAATCAGATATCTGATAAGGTTAATATCCAAAATATTTGAAGAACTCATACAACTCAATAACAAAAAAACCAATGTGATTTTAAAATGGGAGGAGAAACTGAATAGATATTCTTCTAAAGAAGACATCCAAATGGCCAACTGGTACATGAAAAGATGCTCAATATCACTATCAGGGAAATGCAAATAAAAACAACAGTGAAATTATCAGCTCACATCTGTTAAAATGGCTGTCATCAAAAAGAAGAGGCAAGTGTTTGGCAAGGATTGGAGAAAAGGGAACTTTGTGCACTGTTGGTGTGAATGGAAATTTATGCATCCACTATAGAAAGCAGTATGAAGGGCCCTCAAAAACTAAAAATAAAATTACCATATAATTCAGCAATCCCCATTTCTAAAAAAAATGAAATGAGGATCTAAAAAAGATATATGCACTCCTATAATCATTGCAGCATAGTTCACAGTAGGCAAGGTATGGAAATAATCTAAGTGTCCACCAATGGGTGAATGGATAAAGATTTAGTGTGTGTGTGTGTGTGTGTGTGTGTGTGTGTGTGTGTTGGGGGGGAGATGTACAGTATAAAATTATTCAGCCATGAAAAAGAAGAAAATCCTATCATTTAGGAAAATATGGAGAGACTTGGAAGGAATTATACTAAGTGAAATAAGATAAATAGTTTGTGATCTCACTTATTTGAGAAATCTAAAAAAGCTAAACTCCTAGAGATGGAGAGTAAAATGGTGATTACCAGGGACTGGAGCTTGGGGAAATGGGAAAATGCTGGTCAAAGGTACAAAATTCCATTATAAAATGAATAAGTTTTGGGGATCTAATTTGACATCGGTCTTGTCAATGTCACTATTACACTATTATGTAGTATATGATTAGAGATAATATGATTACAGATAGTGATTATAGATCACTAAACTGTGTTAAATACTCAAAAGTTGCTAAGAGAATAAATCTCACCACAGGAAATAAATGGTATTGTGTGAGCTGATGGAGGTGCTAGCTAACTCTACAGTGGTAATCATTTTGTAACATATAAGTGTATCAAATCAACACAGTGCATACCTTAAATTAACACATTATGTCAATTTTATGTCAATAAAACTAGAAAAAAGATAAGCCAAGATTAAAATTTTATGGGAGTAAATTTGAAAGCTCGGACAAAAAAAGAAAATATGCTGAATAAGATTTTAAGATAGATAAAATTATTGTCATTTTATTATAAAACCAGTACAAAATGCTTTGCTTGAATCTAATATAAATATATCAACAGTCATCAACAGGCCTAAAAAGGAGGAACAATATTTTATGATAATGCACAGTGTTCTCACTGACAGTGACTTATAATAACATTAAAATAGAAAGTTTTCTAGAAAAAATATAGAAATGTAGGGTTTCTTAATAAAATGTAGCATAAAATCATCTATTTAGTTTGAATGAAACAGAGATACTATTCTCTTTCATTCTCCCATCAAAACTCCAACTATATATATAGTCTATCAGATTGAGATAGTAGTAAAGTGATCATATTTTATATTTATTGCCATAGTTTGCAAATAAAATAGTTCTATTAATGAAAAATGTAAATGCACAAGTGTTGCTCTTCCTTCTCCAGATAACATCAAATAATTTCTGAACATCCATTTCACTCTGCTACTAAAGAATCTCTTTATTCCATATTTTCCTTAGCTAACAGCCATCTCCAGTGGCTCATTCAAACAATCTATGATTACTCCACATTCTTAGGGCCCTGTCTAGTTCTATGATCTTAAATAAATTATTTTCCTCAGTGATATTAAACTGGGAGAGCTCCTGGAGAGGTTTTGGAATAGGGTCCAAATCTCAGTGTTATTTTCCTTAACTGGAATGTAGGAGAACTCCAGATTTTCCCCCAACAAGTAGCTATTCATGAGATCAATATTCTGTAAACAAAGCCAAAGTAATCATATAATAAGTGACAAAAACTTCAGTAGTTAACATAGGATAGAGAATGTTTTTTATGATCATGATCTGTGTTTGAATTTGCAGAAATTTCATTGGGCAACCAATGATAGAAGAGAATAATTAAAAGATGTCTAACAAATAACAATGCCATCTGGAAGAAAAACCTGAATAACATACGTATAAATACTTTCCACAAAGAATGCCATATTAAATGAAAACACTCTAGAGTGGGAAAATACAGGAGAGAAAACAAACTTCGTTAATCTAACGACTAACATAATAAAAATTAATATTCATTTTAGCATTTTTATCTCCTTTTTAAAGGCTTTATATTTTTAAAGTAGTATTTGTGTATCACAGTGTTCAGTCTATGGAAGTATTGTCTGAGTGATAAAGATTGCACCTTTTCAGGGGAAAAATGATAATTATAATTTTGCTGCTCAAAACAGTATTTGGATTTTAAAAACTCATTTAAATACCTAAGAAAGGGAGCATAATTTTAAAACATCTTGTCTTTTAAGAAGCTCTTCACAAATCATAGTTAAACTATAACAGCAAATGTTAAGAACAATTTGGTTAAAAAATGCCGTATTTGATGACTTAAAATAAAACTCCTAGATTCTTAAAACAGATATCTATACTCTTGCCAAGATTATTTTATACCCTGTCACGTACACATTAGTTTGCTCTTAAAAAAATAAGAAAACCTTTTATGTTATTTTATAATATTTAAAATTCCTGTTATTTCCCGGGCACCTGGGTGGCTCAGTCGCTGGGCACCTGCCTTCGGCTCAGGTCATGGTCCCAGGGTCCTGGGATGGAGCTCCGCATCGGGCTCCCTGCTCGGCGGGAAGCCTGCTTCTCCCTCTCCCACTCCCCCTGCTTGTGTTCCTTCTCTCCCTGTCTCTCTCTGTCAAAAAATAAATAAAATCTTTAAAAAAAAATTCCTGTTATTTCCCAACCTGCCAATTGCAAGTAAATTTGATAAAGAAGTTCTACATAGCACACACTTTGATAAGAAAATCTTCAATATCTATGTGCAGTAGCTATTGATGGCACACCCAGAAGCTATGCTGTCATTCTAAATAGATCCGTCTGGCTTATCACTTAAAAGTAAGGTAGTTCCCTCGGATCAAACAGATGTTTAAGACTTATGGTACAAATTAGAGGGGGAAAATGGTTTTTGAAAGAACTAACCTGTTTAAAATACAAAATTGACTTTGAAAAGTTATCCTTATGGAAACGCAGCTTTCCCTGAAGTTTTGTCTACACTGGTAATCATTCTCTGCGAGATGTGCCAATGTTCACTGTCTATCCCCACTGGAAAGAGGGAAAATGGATGTTTTCCATCTGCAGCAAAATAGAGTCAAAACAAACGTATTTAAATTGGAAACATTTGTGGCTAAAAGAGCTGTTCTCCATGAAAACATCTGGTTGTACTTTTAAGTCATTGCCAAATAAACGCATGCTGGAAAATCTATTTTATGCCACACATGGTCACCCATGTAGATGTAGCCTAAAAGTTTTTTTTTTGTTTGAGGTCAACACCCTATTTTAGGAAGGAAAGTACAGATTTGTGAGTGTGCAGTGAATTTTTAATACTGCTGGAATGGCCATGGGACTTTGAACATGTCTACTTTTTTCCAGACAAGGAACAGAATATGACAGACAGTGCTTTTGATAGTTTTCAGGTAGACAATGCAAAGATTGAAATAATGACGGTTTCAGGACAGATCAAATAGCTACTTAGTTGTGAACAAAGACTGCTTGTGGTTTCTAGTTTCAGCTAGTTTTCATTATTCTTTTTTCTTATTTACATTGACTCAGAAAACTAACTGAATAGTTGTGAAGAGGTAGACTTTCAGACTATTTGATTGACTAGGTTTATTTGTGAGGGAAGATAACTCCCAAATATCAGTGGCTTAACACAACAGAAGTTTGTTTTTCACTCAAGCCTAATGCAGATGTTTTGGTTGGTCGGAAGCTTTATATATTGTCTTTCAGTGATCCAGGTTCTTTCATATCAAGTGGCTTTCCCAATCTATAGGGCTCAAAGACTACTGAAGGTTGTTCTGAATCTGATCATCACGAGGAATCTAAAAGTTAAAGAGTTTAAAGAGAGGGTTTAAAAGCTTTTTATGTGCCAGGCCTGGAATCATATATTGCACTTCCTTCCACCTCTCCTTGGCCACAACTAATGAGGGGAAGGCTCATAAATGTCCTCTAGCTATGTACCAGAAAAAATAAAATATGGGTTTTGGTGAATGCAAAATTATCTTTGCTTTGTTCATGGGGGCAGTTAAGTAGAAAGTTCAAATACTAAAATACAATATTTTATATTTCATAGACAAATAATACAAACAGCAGAACAGGGTCATATTAACTACTTTATAATAAATGTCACTGGATTTTGCCTCTACTTTTCACAAAGGATATTGGCTACCTATAAATTAACCCTCATGTATGCTTCTGAAAATGTCTCACAGGCACTCATGAAAAAAACCACTACTGCCACATCACTTTGTATCTTCTAGCAACTTCCAGGTACCACTATCTCCACTCATCATGTATGACTTCCTGCTACACCAACCTCCATCTCCTAACAGATCATCTGCTGGATTCTGCTGTCTCTAAACATGCCATGTACGTTTGAAGACATGACAGCATAGATCCTTGGGATTCAAATATACACAATGTTCTGTCACAAAATTGAGAAAAGGCTGTTAAAAGTATACCCTGGAGAAGAGGCAAAATTTTACCTCTACTCTCTAAGGGTTTTTGACTGAGCCTGAGAATTAAATGAACATAAAATGGATTAATAGGAGAAAAGCATATACATTTCTACATGCACATGGGAGCTCCCACGGGAAAATGAAGATGCAAAAAGCCATTAGACTCAAATGCTTATATATTATATACTACATTGAAAACAGGGTAGCAATTGTGGAAAAATAACGAAAATATATGGGAACACTAAAGGAAGATAAAGGTAATTTTAACAAGGTCTGTTTGTACAGCTTTCTTTTGGCCTCAATTCCCCATCTCTAGTGATAAGTATGTGTCTTTCCTCCCAGTATAGGGAGGTAATCTTTCACATGAGAGTTCATCTCTGGCTTCCAGAAACAAAAGGGGATGTCACAGTGCCTTTCTTGCATTTACTGTTTTACAAATGTCTTTAGCTCAAAATCATCCTTACCCTACTATGGCGTATTTTGGGGTGGCGTATTCTGCCACTCTCCACAAGCATTTCTGCCGTGTGCCCAAGACAACGCCTTCATTTTCTGCCTGCAGCCCCTCCCTCTGCAGGACTCAGGTATTTCTCTTGGTGTATTATAATTGTCTGCACATGTCTAGGCATGACTAAATCCTTTATGCTCAACTAAGCCTGCATATAGTTTGTCATATTTAATTTTTACAACAAACCTAGGGGGTAGATCTGAAATAATATAACTATTATCACTCTTATTCTTCAGATGAGGAAACTTAACCTCTAAGAAGTTAAGCAGTTTGTCCAGTCTAACAAGATTCCTGGCCAGATCTCTGAATCTGAATCTCTGAAATGTCCAGGCCCTTAAGCACTGCACTATATGACTTTTTTTTTTTTTTTTTAAGATTCAGGTAAGGCCCTCTACATTCTCTTTCTTCTTATTGCATTTACCTCATATTTAGATATTTCTCCATTGTTTCTCCCTTCCTTAAAATGTATTATCACTCCCTTTTTACTGAGAAGAGTGGTGTTCAACTTAAGACAATCCTAGGTTAGTGCTCTAAAAACCTTCACTGAATCCCAAGGTCAAGTTCATATACCAGTAGTGAGTGAGGGAATGCTGTACAATAAGAATATAGGGACAGAAACTGCATGTGCCAGACTAAAGGGGGCAACTACCATCTAACTGAGCCAAGAGTTGTCATATAGGAATGCATACTGTGTGTTGCCAAATCTTATGATTTTCCAAGGGAAGTTAGGAATTTGGATTTTTATGTCCAGATTTTTAATTATTGGCATTTTCCTCACTTTAAAAAAAAACAAAACAAAACGGGTTTCTAATGTGCAATGCCTGTATGAGGTCTATTTGGCCCCTCAGTTATTTTTATGGATGAGAAAGAAATAGATTACATTATCCATGGTTGGTTGTGTTCCAGATTTAATAACCATTGCACATTTAGTGGTTCACTCACTCTCAGTTATTCATTCATTCATACATTCATATAATTCATACATTCATTCATTATTCCATTATTTGATGAATTCCATATTATGTGCAATGTACATAGTGCAAAGATGAAAATAAATTATTCCTGCCTTCACAGTTGTCATAATTTGACATAGGAAAGGAAAGAGACATATTAACAATCAATTAAAATGTTTTTTGATAAGTGCACTAATAATGAAAAGAGTAATTAACTCTATCTGGGAATGATAGCTGGGAACTTGCCAGGGAAAAAGGACATGGAAAGAACAGCATACAGAAAGCCTAGATGGTTTAAAACAGCAGGATATAGTTGGGAAAACTTGAAAAATTTTATATCAAGAAAATATCCATGTATATAAATAGCTATAGGATGGTGAGGAAAACTTTTGGTAAAGATCTAAGGAAAAGAAAAAAGAAAAAGGAATATACCCTAGGCTGCCTGGCATTAAAGTAGATGTCAGTCATTTCAAACACAAAGTAAGAACTGTTGAAGGGTGAGCTACATGATATGGCAAAAATTTGATCACAGAAGTGAGTCATAGACAAGAAGTATTTATGATATGGAAATATGATAATCCAGACAACAAATATAAATTTTATTTTACTAAAAGATGAACACTTATTATATTTTTATTCTGCCTTAGTATTTCTTCTCTTAAGAGATAAAGGGAGTGACTGACTAGTAGAGTTGCTATATTGGATTTAAATCTGAAAAAACAAGGATTAGGTAATATTAATATTATTTGGGGAAAAGTGACCATGTTATTTTAATATGGTCATGGTCAAGGCCCAAAACACTAATGTGACCAAACATATCTCCTTTACATTAGAAGTATAGACTTCCTCAACTTCAAGGGAAAGTCTTCATAGCTTAAAATTTTTGTGGTTAAGGAAGAAAGGGGGTATTTCAAAACTATAATTTCAAGATTAGTTCCCTTTAAGAAGAAAATAATAAATTAGCTTTAAAAAGTTGTTTCTTAGAACCCTCTATAATATTGATGATAAAACAAATATTATGCCATGATAATTTCTTGTTAACATCACTATTAATTAATGTGTGTTTTACATGCCAGACACCATAATAAACACAACCTATATAATGGTTCTTATTATACCCATTTTACGGAAAAGACCAATGAGGCTTAAACAAAGTCAGCATTTCCCCAAATAATAAAATAGATATTAGGGGGATACATTGTAGGATTTGGGGTTATGCAGTTAGTATTCAAACCTAAGTTTCTGTGAATATAATTGTTTTTTTAAGATTTTATTTATTTATTTATTTACTGAGGGGAAAGGCAGAGGGAGAAAGAGAATCTTAAGTAGGCTCCATGCCCAGTGAGGAGCCCAATGCGGGGCTCTCTATCTCGACTCTGATATCATGACCTGAGCCGAAAACAAGAGTCCGATGCTTAACTGACTAAGCCACCCATCTGCCCCTTTCTGAATATAGTTATTAAGAGTCATTTTGTTCTTATGGGCGCCTGGGTGGCTCAGACGGTTACGCGTCTGCCTTCGGCTCAGGTCATGGTCCCAGAGTCCTGGGATCGAGTCCCGCATCGGGCTCCCTGCTCCTTGGGAGCCTGCTTCTCCCTCTGCTTCTCTCTCTCTCTCTCTCTGTCTCTCATGAATAAATAAATAAAATCTAAAAAAAAAAAGAGTCATTTTGTTCTTAAATATAAAGAATATAAACAAAAGTTAGTAGAGAATAAATTTTCATTGCAATCTTATCATTATTACCTAAGTATGACATACACCTCAGGATACCTCAGGATAATTGTACTCTGCATGGAACCAATCAAGTTTTCCTTGCAGGTACTAAATAGACTTCAGGGCACTGCATTTCAGAAATTCACAGATGTGCCTTTGAAAAAAAAACTATATGTTGAAGAACAGTTGAAATTGTAAACCTAAAAAAGAATTACAGGCTTAGTGATGTTTAACCCAGAGAATGGGACAATTGAATAAGGAAAACAATGATATCGCTTTTCAAATTCATGAAACAATAAAAAGAATTGTAATAAGGCTTGTTTAATGTAGCTCCAGAAGACAAATGCGGAATGATAAAGTGGAAGATAAAGAGGCAGTTTTCACTCAATATACAGAGAAAGGTAACAAAGTTGAACATGTTTAATAGCTCTATGAGCCAAGAAATGTCATAATTATATTTTAAAGAGAGGAAAAATGAGGAGTTTGGAGAAGCTATAAGTAACAGAGCTATTAAATGCTAAGCAGCCTTGCAATTTTCTCTCCCATCAAACCATGTTTATAAATTGAGTTCTCCAAGAATGGAGTGAAATGTCTAACATATCCACCCAAGATCTTGGTTTTCTTATGTGCAAAGGAAATGCTGAAATAACTCTGGCTCCAAAGAATACCCTATTGCTTTATATTCTTCTATTAGATTCATCACCTCTTTGTATGACACCAAATTAACCAAGATAGCATTCATATGTTCAGTTCATATATTTAAGTGTATTAATAATATTTTTTGGTTATCACAACTTAAGGAAGTTGAAGGACTAGCATAATTAACTTGACTCTTCAGGACTGTCTATTTAAATCTCAGCAAATTCGTTTCCAATTTTCATTTTGTGACAGATTGACTGGGCCATACACAACCATATACTGATCGACAATTTTAAGAATTCAAGGCCTGACTACTTCTCAAAACTGCATAAACAATAAAATTCTCAAAAGAACATTTTAGAAAGGCAGAAAGGGAAAAAATATTCTTCATATGTCACCCTAAATACTCTAGTCAGGAAAAAAAACAAAGCCAAAAACAGAGTGCCTTTTAACTGTATATCTTTTCTATCAGAGGTAAATTTGCAGATTTTTTTTTTTTTTAATTTAGGCCTTTTAAGGATTTTGGGAGATTTCAGAATAAAAGGTAATGAACTCCCCCAATCAACCAAATAATAAGCAAATACCTGAATGATCTTTTAGTCCTACCTAAATAAATTGTGTAGTCCTAAATAAACATATAAACCAAGGAAAACAGACTATCACTTTTTAAACTTATATCTATCTGTTAGCTTGATATCTTCTTTGAGGGGATTCATATACCAATGGATTTGTTCAGTTATAAGATTAAATAGTAATTCAGAAACCAATTATAAACTCTCATTTCCTCCAGGGGTTACTTAAGCCTTTGGTTCAAAAGAGCTTGAGTTACTCATGAAAGATCTGTATTTTTCAGGCACGCAACCAGTGACTCACAGGATGAGTAACAAACAGAACCAGTCCTCTTATTTCCTTCCCTCTCTCCCCTCTGTTCTTCTCTGCTTAGCCAGAACACACAAATTAATTGACGGTTTTCAACATGCCCTTCTGTTGCTTATCTTAGTTCCTGACTTTCAAACATGTTTTAAAAAACCCCAAAACTACAGTTATTTCATATATTAAACTATATTCTAAAAGGATCTGACTCACATAATCACTGAGAGGGGAAAAGACACATTATATAAACATATAAATCTATCTATCTATCTATCTATCTATCTATCTATCTATCTTTCTAATCTATCCATCCATCCTGGGAGGAACTATGAAATCTGTATACCAAAATCCATTTCAATGTCATAAATCAAGTCCTTATACTTTTGTCTGAATTAGTTTTTATAGGATGCTAAATTCTGGAAGAACGTGATGTGAAAATCGTTGCTATAGTTTGTCTCTTCTAGTAATTATTTCAAATAACCATCGAGCCAGGTATTCTTCTAGTTACTAGAGATGTCTACTTGAAGAAAAGGAAAATATACATCCCTGACTTCATATAGTTTACATTTCAATGAATGGCAATTGACAAAAGATATAGGTTAAATAATTGCATAGTATATTAAAAGATGAAGAGTACTACAGGGGGGGGGAGACAAAAAAGGGGAGAATGATGAATTGCTATTTGAGTCAGATGATACAGACAAACCTCCATAAGAAAATGATAATTGAGGGCGCCTGGGTGGCTCAGTTGGTTGGGCGACTGCCTTCGGCTCAGGTCATGATCCTGGAGTCCCGGGATCGAGTCCCGCATCGGGCTCCCTGCTCAGCAGGGAGTCTGCTTCTCCCTCTGACCCTCCCCCCTCTCATGTGCTCTCTCTCTCCTCTCATCCTCTCTCTCAAATAAATAAATAAAAAAAAAGAAAAAAAAGAAAATGATAATTGAGCAAAAACATTAAAGAGAGGATGGGTCAAGACATGTGAACATATAGGGCAGGAATATTCCAGGCAGAGAGAATGGTCAGTTCAAAGGGACAGTGGCAGCAGTATCTTTGGCAAGAAGTGCGGGCCAGATAGTTTTGGATTTTAATACAAGATTCTATGAGAATATATATCCTTAAGACTCAAAGGAAGTACCTTCTCATGACAGAATTTAATCCATAATATCATGTTAGATATGGAATCTTTTGTTCATTCATTCATTCATTCAAAGATCAAGCAGATAAATAGTAAGTTTTTTATTGTCTGAGCACTAGAAACACAAGCATGAGTTAGACAACAAGGAAACATTCATGTAAGTAGATCTTTACATTCCACATTATAAGTACCATAATAGAGTGTGTACAGAACTCTTTTGAATGATAGTAGAATGGGTGACTAACTATCCTGGGAAAGTCATAAATGGCTTCACCAATTCGGTTCCTGAAGAATGAGTAAGATTTCACAAGTAAGAAATGAGAAACGGGCATTGCTGGGCACAGAATCATATCCGTAAAAATGGAAGTATTGAAGAGAATGTGAAAAAGAATATGATATTACTGGATGTGTGGTACATGAGAGGGGAAAAAGAGAATTGAGCAAAATGTGAAATACGCATGCTAAGCTGTTTGGACTCTCTTTGTAAGAAGAATGTTTTAATAGAAACCTGACATAATCAGGTCTGTAAATTAGAGCTATTTGATGGTGGGTGTGGAGGATGGATTGCACCATTCAGGCAACCTTCTACAGTTACCAGCTGTTCATAAGAGATCCCTATAGATACATGAATAAAGATGCTTTAATTCTTCAGGGAAAGCTTTTTAACATTACATAGGAATCTTACTGTTAGCGTTGATGTAGAACAGAACTCAGAAAAGGATAGGTTACTTCCGAAAATATTCAAATCACAATCCCATGAGGTGTACAATATGAGGGTCTACAAGATTCCATTCTAGACTTTGAGTTTTTTAATGAGGTATCCTAAGTACTCTAAAGCAATATAAAATATTTGTTGAGTGCTTCTCGTATATCCTGTTCTGTGCTTGTTCCTTTTATGCATTACCTCATATACTCTTTGTAACAGCTCTGAGGTAGTTACTGTAACTTTCCACATATAATAAATGAGGTAAATGATGTCTAGGGAGGTTAAATAACATCCATAGGTGAAACGGCTTTTATTAGAATCAGGTACTTTTGATTACAAGTGCTTTGCTATACTATTTCCCTGAAAATTTGGCATATATTTGTCTCTAGTATGTTGTTATTAAGGCACAGCATACATCTGAAATATTTTGAATGTGTTGTAGTTTATGTACTGAGATCTATTTTAGTGACCAGAAAGATGAGGTTTCTCATGGCAAGAACTGGTCAAGGGTCTGAGATTTTCCCTTACTTGCAAGTTGAAAGAGGTTAGCTTCCCACAGTTTCATGGTTACTAGTAGAAGATACAAGACTCTTGGGTTAGAGACAAAGGATATTATTACTCAAAGGAATTACAAAAGCCAGAGTGTCAGCATTCACACTGGTTCCTTAAATCCAGATCACCAAAGAGTGATTCAAAGAGGGACGTATGATGCCTGCACATGCAATAGGTTGGGTTATAAAAGAGGATCTTTGAATTTAGTGAATTCCAATCTTTCCTAAAAGTCATTAAGTTTGCCTGATCTTTGCTTTGGAGGCTTTGTCTTAATTAGACAATAAACAAACCAGCCCCTTGTTCTAGAGACATTATCACTAGCTCTCAAAACTTTTTTCTATATAAAAATACTTGAAGGGGTGCCTGGTGGCCCCATTGGTTAAGCGTCAGATTCTTGATTTCAGCTCAGGTCATGATCTCAGGGTCCTGGGATCAAGCCCTGCATTGGGCTCCATGCTCAGTGTGGAGTCTGCTTGAGATTCTCTCTCTCCCTCTCCCATTGCCCCTCCTCCCACTCGTGCTCTAAATAATCAATCAATCAATCAATCAATATTAGGGGGAAAAAAAGAATCCTAGAAGATAGTCTAGAACAAAAGTGGTTAGGTATTAAGTTCAAAATACCTACAGAAATGCAAGAAACCCATGAAGAATTGTCTCCTATCTCACTCAGAAGGAATCTGTGCTAGAGGATATATGGGGAAGTCAAACTAACTACCATTTCTACCTTACATTTATGAAATCCCATGGCAGACTTGAAAGGCAGACATTTTTTAGAACTTGACCTGGATAATTTAAGCCAAGTTTGATTCCACTGCCAGAGCCATATAGAATTTGTCAATTTCATTACATGATTAATAAGTCTGTGTGTCTTGATTTTTAATCAAATTATAGAAAATTCTGACTTCTTGGTTGATTTTGATGCCACAGTTAAAGAATGATGGCCTTTGGGGCCCCTAGATGGCTCAGTTGGTTAAGCATCCAACTCTTGATTTTGGCTCAGTTCATGATCTCAGGGTCGTGAGATTGAGCTTCACACAGGTCTCTGCACTCAGTATGGAGTCTGCTTGAGATTTTCTTTTTCCCTCTCCCCCTGCTCACACGTGCATGTGTGTGCTCTCTCTCCTTAAATAAATAAATTAATTAATTAAAAAATCTTAAAAAAAAGAATGATGTTGCTTCAAAGTATTTTTCTAGCATTGTGACTGGTTGAATCATATATACCACTGTTTGTTTTCAGTGATAGAAAGACACTGTTGGCAAAATAATTTAATTTTTAAACTACTCTAATCAAGATAATGCTCCATGTCATCTTAATTCTCTTAGAGTCATGAAAGAAAATGTGAAAATTTTCTTTTTACCACTAAATACAACTTCATTTTTCCAGTCAATAGATAAAGGGGATTATTCAAACTTGTAAAACCTGTAATTTTAGATGAATTTTCAGACAGGCTATTGACACAACTGGAGATCATGCAATTTCCTTAGTTGATCTTTGGATGAAGTATGACATAAAGCATGCATTTGAAATCATGAGAGCACCCAAAGGAATGAATAGTAAATAATATGTATGCAGAATGGCAGAAACATTTACCACACTATGCAAAAAATGTTGCAGGATCCCAATCAAACAGAAATGAAATTAATACAAGAAATAGCTGATTGTGGGAACCGTCGACTCTGCTGCCATTTGAGAAACTCTAGATACACAACCAGAGGAACTTAGTGAAGGTAACATATCAACATAATTTAAGAAAGTGATCGTAACAAAGAGGATGAGGAGGTCCCAGAGGTAGTGACACTGTCGAAAAACTTCACTTTAAAGAAAATCTCAAAACATATCATGACACTGAAAGTACAAGAAATAAAACATGGGAAGCTGATCCAACCTTGAAAGGAATAGGTCAATTTGCCAAAGCACAGAAAAGATCTTTGTTCTATATCTTAAATTGTATGATGAGAAGAGGGCAAGCACCATTCAAACTCCTCAGTATTTTTAACAAAGACATAAAACAATTCTTATTTCAATTACAGTATATCAAATAAATATTAGTTTATTATTTTTAATCCCCATCCATCTCTAACCTATAGTAAAAGTGTTTTTAATATTTTGACAAAAATTTTTAAAATACTGGAACAATTGTATTTTTTCCTGATTATTTTTTTGATTATTTAGAATGATTTGCATGATTTCAGTTTGCACAGGCATTTTTACAGTCCTGTAATATTGTGCAAAAAAGGACTACCTTATCCTTGTCATATGTATGATTGTTTATAATATAAATACATATTCCACATACCAGAGATTGTTCCATAAGTATGAAGTACACGTATCTTTCTATATTCTGGACATCATATTTTGGGTATTCATTACTTCTCATATAGAAAGTTATAGAAGTCTTTTCACTATTCTACCTTCCACTTTCTCATCTTGTAAGTCAACTCTTCATTTCCCTTCATGTAGATCCCTCTAAAATGCATTTGTAGTCATGTCACAGTCTTACTCAAAAGCGCATAATGAGAAACTGCTGTGTATTTCATTAAAAAAATTTTTCCCCATTATTTTCCACTATCCTATTTTTGCATATAATGCTCTCTCCACTTGTGTCTCAAGCTCCCCTTTCCTCTTCCCTTTATTACATGAACGTATAAGTCAATGAATAAATGAGCAAATATTTACTGGTGGAATATTTCATATAAATTAAGTAAATTAAGAGGACATTCTCCAAATGTTATGTGGAAAATAACCTCATGTGGAAAATAACCTACTGTACTGGTGAAAGGAAATATCAAAAATTCTATTACACTTATTATGTTTTTTAAATCCAAAATACAAAAGAGCCTGGGTTGCTCAGTTGGTTAAGCATCTGACTTTGGATTTTGGTTCAGGTCATGATCTCAGGGTCCTGAGCATTGAGCCTCGTGTCAGCTCCTCACAGGGCATGGAACCTGCTTAAGATTCTCTCTCTTTCTCTCTCCCCCGCCCCCTGCTCATGTGCTCCCTCTCTCCTTCTCTTAAATAAATAAATAAAAAAGTAATAAAATACAAAAGAGAAACTAAGCCTTAATATTCATGTAGGCAATGGCATTCTTACTGGGTCAAACAGTCATGTGCCACATGGAGGCCAGAGTGGGAATTCCACTGCACAGACAAGGGCCTTCTCCCTTGTTTGTTCACGTCTGACACATTGTAATCATTTGCACTTCATGTAAATGTGGTTGAAGTGGATTTATGTTTTATATCATCTTGTTTAAACCAAATATCTCTTCACTACATAAAAGAGAAATTTAAATTCAATGAGACAAGAATGAAGGAAAAAATGGGGGGGGTGTCAAGAAATGACATTGGACATGCATGCCTGCTGCTAGTATAAGGAGCTAAAAATTGATCTGCCAACAAGTCAGCCAAAAAACATTCAATATTTTTCAGAAAAAATAGTTGCAGTATGGATTTACATGTACTATTAATAATGATGAATTTCAACTAAACTACATATTTCTCTTGGAGATATTAACTCATGGTGGGTTGAAGACATCACAGTTAATAAAGTGTTAAAATTCTGATGTTAACATCAGGTTAAAATGATGCAATATTTTTAGGGGTACAGTTGGAACCTCACAAAATTTTACCAACTCAGCTATAAGCATATAATTGCAAAAGTCAAAATCCACATTTGATTAAGGTAATAATTGTTATTTATACAGTAGAAAAATGGTTAAAAGAGCTCTTGTGAAATAATAATTGTTATTATTTGGGGAGATACAGAAAAATGTTAGAGATTTTAGAAAAAACCATTAGAACTAATAATCTAGTATGAGAGGTATGCACTATGGTTGGATGAAAGTGCAGGTCTTAAACATGCCTTAGCTGATAGTATTTGACAAATTCTATTTTGATACAGAAAAGGCTGAAGAATCACTCTTCTTGAACCACTAAAGGAAAAGTTCTCTAAAGAAAAAGGGCTCTCATAAAAAAAAAAAAAAGACTAAGGAAAAGAAAATTAATGAGGAAAAAAATCTAAGGATACTATCTGAGAAAATGGCTGTTTTGTATTAAAAATAAACAAAGGATTCAAGAATTATTTTATAGAAATAGAATATGTGAAATACATTCATTTGTATTATTCATAGACAAAGGATTGCATCAAAGTGGAAAAGTTGGGGTTTTTTTTAAGATTTTATTTACATATTTGAGACAGAGCACAAGCAGGGAGTAGCGTCAAAGAGAGAGGGAGAAGCAGATTCCCTGCTGAGCAGGGAGCCTATGTGGGGTTAGATCCCAGGACCCTGAGATCATGACCTGAGCTGAAGGTAGCTGTTTAACCGACTGAGCCACCCAGGTGCCCCAAAGATGGAGAAGTTTAAGCAAACAAGTGGAAAGTAATCGTTAAAGTGGCTACTCAGGGGTTGGGATGAGGAAACTGATCTTTAAAAATCATAACGTTTTGGGGCGCCTGGGTGGCTCAGTTGGTCAAGCAACTGCCTTTGGCTCAGGTCATGATCCTGGAGTCCCGGGATCGAGTCCCGCATCGGGCTCCCTGCTCAGCAGGGAGTCTGCTTCTCCCTCTGACCCTCCCCCCTCTCATGTACTCTCTCTCATTCTCGCTCTCTCAAATAAATAAATAAAATCTTTAAAAAAAAAAAAGAATCATAACGTTTTGTAAAAAAGGTAGGCAATGATAATAAAAATATTTTTACTATAAATATTTACTTGTTATTAAATAGCACAGAGTTTAATTAAAGAATTGTCAAATTTGGGCGCCTGGGTGGCTCAGTTGGTTAAGTGACTGCCTTCCGCTCGGGTCATGATCCTGGAGTCCCGGGATCGAGTCCCGCATTGGGCTCCCTGCTCAGCGGGGGGTCTGCTTCTCCCTCTGACCCTCTTCCCTCTCATGCTCTCTCTATCTCATTCTCTCTCTCAAATAAATAAATAAAATCTTTAAAAAAAAAAGAATTGTCAAATTTATGGATGAATCACATATTTTCCCTTACCAAAGGACAAGTCTTCCAAATTTGTTTACTATTTCTATAATATGCAAGTGCTTCATGGAAGTAGTGTATCAGTCCCTTAAAGATTAATGTGACATTTAACGATGAATAAGAAAGCAACTGCTTTCTGAAAAAACTCACTTCATGGAGAGACGGATTACAAAATGTTTCCATCGTTGTATGATTCAAACCACTGCAAGTGTGTCACCTATAAAAACTCTTATGTCAGCCCACTTGTACTGGGAAACTGAATTTTCTGACCAGTTTAAAAATCTTCCACATGAAAAGTCTCAGTAGATTTTATTTTTTTTAATTTATTTTTTTATTTTATTTTTTTTAAAGATTTTATTTATTTATTTGAGAGAGAGAATGAGAGAGAGAGAGCACATGAGGGGGGGAGGGTCAGAGGGAGAAGCAGGCTCCCAAGGAGCAGAGAGCCCTATGCGGGACTCGATCCCAGGACCCTGGGATCATGACCTGAGCCGAAGGCAGTCGCTTAACCAACTGAGCCACCCAGGCGCCCTCAGTAGATTTTAAACTAACTGATTAAATATGTAAAATGTAATACCTTCCAATTAGTTTGAAATAAAATCTGACTGACATCAAGAACTAGGAATACTGATAGCTATCAATACTCAATGCTTTGCAGTATTGGTCAGTAAAACTGAAAAATGAGTTTATGATTATTAAGTACAAAATGATGTACTTCCTCCGTTTAGTTCACGTATTTGTGAAGGATCTTTAGGATCTTTTCCATCTTTAACAGCAAACCAAGGGTGGACGTAAACTGAACTTTGTCCCTGGCTATGAACATATTATACACATAATATAAAAATTGGATTAATAATAATGAAACATAGTTGTCCTCACTGTATTTTTAAATAATATACTCTATTTAAATAACTTATATGAAATATAATTGTTAAGAGACTAGTATATAAAATTATTCTTGTATGACTAATAAAAGTTTTGGGGAACCTGAGTGGCTCAGTAGTTTAAGCACCAGCTCTTGGTTTCCTCTCAGGTCATGATCTCAGGGTGATAAGATCGAGCCCCACATCTGTCTGGCTCCATGCTCAGCAAGGAGTCGGCTTGAGATTTTCTCTTTCCCTCCGCCCCTGCCCCCCCCAATAAATAAATAAATAAATAAATAAATCTTTAAAAAGATAAAATGAGTTTTTAAAGACATTTGTTTATCTTCAGCTGATTATTCATCTCATTATGGAATATAATTAAATAACACTAAGCACCATATAACATATCATTTATAATATTTCAAAGAAAGACATTTAAACACTTTATTGTAGTGTATTTGTAATAATTATAATGCAGTATGCATAACATAATGTGACAGAATATTTTCCATCCTCACATTGCTCTTTTAAGTTTATTCCAATTTTTGTTTATATTTTATGAGCATATACTATATTATGCCATATTACGTATGAATAATTTAAAAATATATAGCTGTATATTGGGAGATACCTACTGAAAGCCATTTTAACTGATAAGATTCTGTAATCAAAAGACTTAGGTGCTTTAAAACTTCATTTTATAGAAGCTACCTTCTCCTTAAAGGTTTCTCTCTTTTCCTCTTTTTGGAAGTGTCTCTTCTTTCTCCTAAAATTTCACATTCTCTTACTGAAACTTCTCAGTCACTTTGCAGCAGTGTAATTATTTTTATCCATCCATTATTTTTCCTAGTTTTACAAACTACATAAGAATGGTTTTTATCTCTGTATCTCCTCAGACATGACAGAGTAGTGAGTCTACAGCTAGTGACACTCAAAAATATATGTTGACTGAATCATCTTAGGGTTTACAGTTGTGGACTCATGTTAGAAATAACTCTTTATCATATTATAGAGCAGCTTCTATTAGGTAAATAAGGGCTAAAGAGCAAATCACCTGGACTGCTTGCCAAATATTCTCCATAGTATACCCCACATCAGCTCTAAATACTTATAATTTAAATTGATGTTATATAATGATCCTTGCTTTGCTGATAATCTTCTCACCAGATGCATATGGGAAACAGACACAAAAGCTGAAATATCACCTATGTGCATAATCATTCAATTAAACAGAATAAAACAGTTGGCTTTTTACAATGTTGAGTAACAATTTATTGACCTGTTGGTTTAATCTGAGTAAGGACTGAATTTGTATAAATAGCCAAAGCCTTGCATTTGTTAGCAGGCATTACTAGGAAATTGGGAAGCTGGTCTAGATATGAACATTTCAAGGTTTGTTTAACTTTTGGGGCTTTTTAGCTTTTAAGAAATTTAAGTGTTAGTTAAGGAATTTGATGCCTGATGAGATCCTTTTATTGAATATTATTCTCTCTTATTCTCTCATTCTCACTCTCTTCGTGTGTGTGTGCACGTGCAAAGAACAAAAACTCAGCTTAATCTTAAATTATTTCAAAAAGGACTCTACTTTTGGTATTTTTTCTTCCTTCAGGGTCCTCTTAGAGTAATTTGCTATATAAAAATTTTGCTGTATTATGTGAAATATTGATTAACTTAGGACTATTTTTTAATATTGGCCAGTTTCACATTGTTTATATTGCCTCTTAATCAGACTGCAGACTCTGGGAATGAGTTACAGGATAAGCTTATGTGTGCTTTTCTCTCTGGAGGTGCACCATAATGCAATTTGCAGTGAGTCACAACTTGACCAAAACAGAGTTCTGTTCTTTCTAATTAAAATAATAATAATTAATTAATGCAAAAATGTTTCACTAATTTTTTCAACTAGCATTTTAAATTATAATACAAGCTTTTACATGAAAAATATAGCTTATATGAACATGCAAAATGATTTGACTGAAATGATCAATAAATGAAAGTGAGAAGTTAATTAAACTGGCTTTTAACATTCTCTATAGCATTATTAATGAGGGAATGAAATAAAGGTGAAGTAAAGGTGGGATGCCAACTTATTTTTTTTCTTTCAAGTTTGTTCTGTAGAGCACAACACAGGAAAACATTGAAATAGGAGTTAAGAAAAAAAAATTGACTCAATTTTAGATAGAACTTTTTTCAAAGTGACAATTTTATCAATGTAATTTATAGGGACAATCGCAAATTATTTTTATATTTTAACTTGGAGTTACTTAAAACTCTCTATGTTACCTCTGCAGTGTTTACACACACTGAAGCAGAAATTCAGATGTTAATTAACCCAGTTAATTTGCCTGAAAATATACTTCCTGAGACACAACTAAGTTTATGATAAGGATGTAGCTGGAAAAGCAGATGTCCACAACTTTCTGAGTAAAATAAAGGATTTCATCATACTGCAAGTAAGTAAATTTTAAGATTTTATTTATTTATTCATGAGAGACAGAGGGAGAAGCAGGCTCCCAAGGAGCAGAGAGCCCTATGCGGGACTCGATCCCAGGACCCTGGGATCATGACCTGAGCCGAAGGCAGTCGCTTAACCAACTGAGCCACCCAGGCGCCCTGCAAGTAAGTAAATTTTAGCATTTATATTTTTATGTATTTTATTACTTACTACTTTTAAGATTCAGACTTCAGACATATTTAATTAAATCTAAATGTTATACTAGATTTCTTGGTTAAAACCTGTTGCAGATAGTGAAGTAAACATATAATTTCCAAAGGGGCTTCCCATTACTACCCTGCCCCGCATTCCTAATATCCTAATGTTGCCACAAATGTTTCTTGAAAAAATAAATATTGTGTTTGTTAATTTGGCATGAGAGTCACCCTATTATTTTCAGAGAAAAAATGTCCTTTGAATAATAGGAAAGATGATCCAAAATACATATTTTTGTACTAATTTTGAGAAAAATAATTTTTAAAAAAATCTGGCCAATTGAATTTTTTCCAAAAAAGGAAGAACTAATCAATTAGTCAGTTAAGGCAGATAGTATGTTCTGTGCTCTGCACTCTCTACAGCACCTGTGCCTAGCCAGGTGGTTTGCACAGTAGGTCCTCAGTAGGTTCAAAGAAAGTGTTTCTCAATTAAAACCAAAATTCAAAAAACCTTTGTTTTTACAATCAATCCAGCCAGGGACAATTGCAAATACAAATTATGTTTCTGAATGCCTCTGAAATAGGAACCAAAGATTTTCTTACCAGGGTGCTTTTTACTCAGGTTATGATTTCTAGAATTACATACAATTAATTAGATGTTAATTTTAAAATGAGACCTAAGATAATATAGTGGTTATCTACATTTTAGAGAGCTGTCATAATGTTCATGCGAGTACTTGCATAGTATGCTCAGAAAATGTTAACATACTGCCTGACAGGATTTTTATAAATTTAAGAAAGTGGTTTTGAAACAGGAATAGACAGTTTTTTTGTCTTACTCGCAGCTCAGTGACACTTGACTTGAATGCTTGCTTATGGCTCAGCACAGTCCCCTACTCTGAGAAGCCCAGCCCCTTTCCACAGAGATCTAGGCTCTGTTGGCTCAACAGCTGCCCTTCCTGTTACTAGGACTGTGCTCTAAATCTCCAAATTCCAAATAATATCTGAATATCTCTAGACCCTCTGTTTTCTCCTGGTGAAGGTCAAGATACTGGAAGACTTCCTTTGGTAGGACAGTTTCTGATTCCTTGTAGTCAGACTGCAGTAATGACCACCTTCTCAGGCTCCCTAATCACCTGCTGTTTGGACCTAAGGCTTTTTTTTCCTACTGTACCTCCGTTGGGAGTGTGACCACAGACCTTGGCTTGAATCCCAGAAGAATTCCCCATCCTCTTTGCATACCACTTCCTTAATAATATGAAAATATCTGAATCTAATTATATGGACAATGTGTGCCCCCTTAAATTCCCTGTTTCTCATTTCCCTGTTACCCTTAGTAATTGCCTAAGGTGAAAGCTCCTGCAAATATGAATTTATCCTCTTCTACTATCCTCATCCCCATTCTGCTCCACGCTTCCTCTCCCCTAACCTAACTTCACATTCTTCCTGCATTCTCATACCTTTCAATTATGGTCTGAGAAATCCCTGGTATGTGGCAAATACATAAATACTTACACACGCACATACATATATTGCTTACTTTGTCAACTTCTTTTGTGACATTTCTCTATCTCTTGCTTTAACTGAAATTTGTTGTTCTTATGAGACAACCACAGCATGCCTCAAGCTGATGTTAATCATTCACCCACACATCTCATATCTCTGGGTCAGGAAGTGGGAAGTCAGCATTCTTCTCACTTCCCAAGCTGATCCCTGACCATTACCCCAATCCTTCTTGGAAAATCCCTTGCTCTTTTGGAGCTCAGGATATTTGGCTCTTTACCAAATAGACTAATCTCTCCCCCTCAAGCCCCAGGCACTTGAATACATCACTCACAGTGTTTCTCCCTATTTCAAGTCTTGCCACCATCTCTGAGGTTACTTCAATATTCACATTATGCCCATCCAGCACGCCACACACTCAATCCGTTGACCTTCCCTAGTGTATATTCCTAAACCTAAATCCCTGTGTGTTTAAAATCTACGTCCATCCACACACTCCCGTGGCTGCAGCCAAAACATAAACAGCACCCAAAACAATTCCATTTCTGCACTCTTCATCTCCTATGCTCTTTTCAGCTCTTTTATTCTTGTCCCCACTATATTGTTCAGTCAGCATCACAATGGCCACAAATCCACTGATTTATTTTCTTTCTATCACTCACCTCTTCTCTTTACTTCTCTATCTAGCATTATGGTAATCTTTCAAACCTTCCTTGACAATATGCTCAGGTAATTTGCCTTGTTGTTCTTCTATAACTTTTCCCTGGGAAAACTCCAGTGTGAGATAAATCCAACAGTTATTTCCTGCTATACCTGGTCTGATGAGGAATGTTAGGGAAAAATCACATGAACCAGCATGTTAATTCTAAATTTTATTTGGCCCTTTATACTTTCTGGGAATCGTTCACAATTTCTCTAGTTAGATCACTCTTTCATTTGCCAAGTGATATTTAAAATTTTCTCCAGTCTCATCTCAAATTTCCTACTCACCTAAAATCCTTTCTCTTTTCAAATGATCAACTCACATATTTGAGGAAAAATATAAGCAATCAGGCAGGAATTTCCTTCTGCTGTTACCTAGACAGTGGTTCTTTGTGATTTACCCCTTCTTTTTGTTTTCTTGTCACAAAAGATGTCTGCTTTCTTTCATCGACTCCCATTCCCTTCAACTTAGTTCTGAGTCCTATTTTTTTCCCCCTTTCAGAGATCTTGCTGCACTGTTTATACCCTTATCCCTATATTTTATCTTTTTCTCTGCTGGTTCCCTTCTATTAAGTAGTCAATTGAGCCTTTCCTACCTTTGACAAAATTCACTTTTGACCGACATCCTTCTCCTTTTACTGTCTTCCTTTTGACCTTTTATAGAATGTCTCACTTCTCCTTTAAGTGGCCAAATTTTTAAAGAATTCTCTATACAACTTTTTCCACTTCTGTATCTTCTGTTTATTCTTAAATAAAGTTCAGTATGAATGTTGACAGATCACTCCACCAAGATATGTCACCATACGTAACAATCTTCTTTATTGTTAAGTACAATACCATATTTTGGCCCCCGTCTCATATACTATCTCTTTAACATTTAGAACATTTAGTAAAATTCCATAATTTTTGAAACACCCTTATCCTTTGATTCCTATGACACTATATTCTTCCAGTTTTCCCATCTCCGTTCTCCATGTCATTTCCCATTTAGGTTCTTCATAAAATAAAAGAGTTAAAAATGTAATTCTAAAATCTCTCGTCTCAGGTATGGTACTATATACTTATGGTCATTATAATTTATGTATTATCTCTTAACTAGGTTCTACCAAGATGTTTAATTATGAAACTGATCTCAGAAGGTTTTTACTGATAGTTGATAATGGAGGGATCTTGAGACATGTTTTGACCATTAATATCATTGACTTTCCAAAACCTCCAGACTACACTGCTGATCCCCAGTTTTCCTCAGGCACAGGTATGATATATTATTTTCCTATAGTTTACTTTCAACAACTACATATAATGAAAGAGGGCAGGCATATTTCTCCAGCTGGAGTTGTTGCAATGACTTTTATTATATATATATAATGTGTTTATATAAATATAAAAAATTATCCGTGATATTCATGTATATAAGAAAATATATAACTTCTCTATGAAATAGTTAGGAAAAAGAGATTACCACGTAGTAATTCTTATGGATGTTGACGTTAGAGAGCAAATACATTAAAAACAGCAATAGAGATTCTTCAAAAGACTTGTAAGAAAAGTGAGGCAGAAGAGACAAAAATAAAAGGCTTTGCAATTTAATATATAAATTTAAGCCATTACCTCTGAAATTGCCACAGCAAGCAATTTATTTTTAATATCCTATAGCACAAAGGTTTCATGTTGTGAAAGCAAATAATGTATGTGTTTGCTTTGTAGGAGTTGACCAAGTCAGAGACATAAGGGAAACTTTCTCTAAATAATTGACAATTTACTTTAAATCCAAACTCTAGTATGAGTAAATGAGCAAGAAGAGAAGGGACAGTATTTCATGTAGAAGAATCCATATGTACAAATGTCTTAAGACAGTGTAGAGCATGGTGAGTAAGAATTGAGTCTAGTGTGATTGGGGTGCCTGGGTGGCTCAGGTAGTTAAGCATCTGCCTTTGGCTCAGGTCATGATCTCAGAGTCCTGGGATTGAGCCCCACATTGGGCATCCCTGCTCACTGGGGAGTCTGCTTCTCCTTGTCCCTCCTCCCCGCCCCTCCTCCTTGCTAGTGCTCTCTCTCTCAAATAAGTAAATAAAATCTTAAAAAAAAAAGAGAGAAATTCTGGTGTGATTGAAAAGGAGAATACAAAATGATTATTGAAAGGTAATGCAGGTATTTTAAGAATTTTGGTCTTTGCCTTAAGGGTAGAAGGAATCATTCATAATATTTTAGGCAGATAGGTGTTTTAAATAGATTCTTCCTGTTGAGTGTAGAGAAAGACTTAAAGATGACAAAGGTAGAAGAGGTATCAACAGATGTTGTAAAGGGTCAGCTGGTAAATATTTGGGGTTTTGAAAGCTGAAAGGAAAAATCAAGAATATTATTTATGTAGTATTTATATAACAATGGAGGGAACAAATTTCTATTGACAAGTTTTTAAAAATACAACAATAATAGTAACTAACAATAGGTTAGAATTTTTATAGAAGTCTCCTCTATAAAAATATAAAATATAAAATAATGGATTTTCCCTTTGGGAGGATAGAATTTCCTTTTATTGGATGGAGGGGTTAAGTAACTGAACATCATTGAATGGTTTTCCTTGCTTGGCTAACACATGAACCACTAAGAATCTTATCTTGGTTATAGCCTCATTTTGATTTATATTTGTGAATATAGTCCATCATCATGTTTTTTTTTTTCTTTTTTACATTTTTTATTTTTTTTCTGGCCATTTGTTTTCCTGTCAAATGGGAATATTGTGATGAGTGCTTAGTCTTATAATTCTGATGTATATCATATTCTTTTATCACAGCTATAGTGCCTTTGTATAATAAACACAATGCTTTACCACATAGTTCAATAACAAAGTAATCCACACTCTAACATGCCTAAAAGTGTGGCCATTCAAAGTCCACATTTCCCTTCTTTTCTCGTTTGGCCATGATGGGTAGGCATTGTAATAAAAAATGACATGGTACTCAGCATGCTGTAATAACTTGATTACTGCAATTTATAGTATATTAAGTTATGAAAGCCCCATATATGGTCTCTATCTCCATTACTCAACTCCACCAGCACAGCAAGAATGCAGGAACAGATACTACATAAACAAGTGGATATGTACGTGTTCTGTTAACACTTTATAAATACTGAAATTTGGATTCCATATAAATTTAACATGTCACAAAATATTATTCTTTCTTTTGATTTTTTTAACCATTTAAAAATGTACAAAAACATTCTTAGCTCTTAGACCATACAAAAACAGGCAACAGTCTAGATTTGGCTCATGGGCAGCAGTTTGAAGATCCTTGGAGTAGAGAAAGACCAGTTATCAGGTTATTTCAGTAATCCAGCCTAACAAGGTGATGGAGATAAAAATAAAAGAATAGTATTGAGATACTTAAATAGTAAATTAATCTGGTATTGAATTAATTATAAAGGAAGAGAGGAAAACTCTTAGTTTCTGATTTGCATACTGGTTTGGAGATCCTCAGTTAAGATAGGAAAATCTAGAAATAGACCACATTTGGAGAGAAAAATTATGAGTTCACTTTTGAACATGTCACGTTTGATATGCCTTTGTTATAACAAAGGAGAGATTTAAATAAGCAGTTGAACTCAGAGGTCCTGCCTAGGGCTATAAATGTTTTGTAATTGAAACCATGGACTTGGATGAGATTACTCAGAGAGTAGAGAATTAGAAGAAAGGAGGACAAAAGGCCAAATATTGAGGTACTCCTACACTTAATGACGTGGGGAAGAAGCCCAGCCTGCCAAGAAAACTAAGGAGCAGCTAAAGTGGTGGTAGAAAAAGAGAGTTATGCCCTGAATCACCAAGGAAGAGAGTGCCAGTGGTTAGTAGACTGGAATTCCACAACCAAGTAAAATGAGGTATTAAAATGTCCATTGCATTTACTAAGTGATATGGGGGTAAATGATAAGTAGTGAGCCTGAGAACTAGTTTATTGGTGTTGTAAGGGTGGAAGCCAGAATGGAGCAGATTGAGGAGTGAGATTGTGAAAATAGAAACCATGTTTTTAAGAAATTTTAAGAAATTTGCATATGATACAGGAGAGAAGGCAGTGGCAGAACTACATTGGATTGAAACAGTTTTGTCTGGTGTATTTGGTTTTAAAGTGAGACTCTTATGTAACTTTACAAACAAGTGGGGAGAATCCATTTGACTGGGCATTTAAAACCCAGATGGAATCAATCATTTATGAATCTAATCTATTCACCTATCTTACAAATATTTATATGTCTATATTTGCATTCTCAATTTATTTTTGTATTTAACAAATTCAAAATGCTTTGAAGCATTAAGTTTCTTCCTTTGAGACTGTACTGGCAACTTAAATAAAATATTTTATTTATTTATTTGACAGAGAGAAAGATCATAAGCAGGGGGAGTAGCAGAGGGAATGGGAGAAGCAGGCTCCCAAACTGAGCAGGGAGCCCGATGTGGGGCTCGATCCCAGAACCCTGGGATCATGACCTGAGCCGAAGGCAGACGCTTAACTGTCTGAGCCACCCAGGCGCCCATGTACTGGCAACTTTAATCTCTAAAAAAGTACTAGTGAATTGAGGGTCCCAGTTTATTTCGGTGTGTGAGGAATGAGAATTTCTTTATCATTGCAATTGAAATATAGTACTTTGAAAACATGCATTAGTATCCTTGATTTGAAAAATCATAAATATAAACTATAAATTTCTTTTAAAAATATAAAAGAAATTTAAATTACCATTAATAATAATATAAACTATATAAACCAAAACTAAATAGGCATTTAATTAAACTGCTATATTAAGTACCTTTTAAATCCATTATAAAAATAAACTTGGATTTTCTATACGTATCTCTATTATACTGTGCTCAAATATCACATTCATTTTCTTAAAAGCTGATTACACCGATTACATTAAAATGTAATGTTTATTATGTTGATATAAAAGTACTTTTTTTCCAATTTTCACTATTAAAAAGGCAGTGTTCTCTGATAACCATGTACAGTTATTTTTCAAAGCAAACACACACGCACACACACACACATACAGACATTCAAAATGATACTGGCTATGGATATGAATAAGTAACAAGAATCTTTTCATATTTTTTTCTTTCTTTCTCTCTTGATCAAGGAGAAAGACTCCAAGTCATCTCTTCAAGCTCTCCTGAGCTCTTAGCTCTCTTCTGTGTCACTGTCCTGTTTTTCATTCCTAGTGCTGGCTCTGTCCCAATTGGAGGTGGTAGAAGGTGTATACTCAGGGATGACAGAATAGGGTGGTAGGTAGAGAAGACTGCAGATTATTAAACAGTTGTTGGTTAGGATTTGAAAAGCTGTAATAAGGATTTTGTCTGATATGAGAACTTAATGGCTGTTCAGGAACTTTGCCAAGTTTGATTTTCCCAGGCAATTGTTCCAGAGGTACTTAGAAGTTTTAGAGTGAACCCTATAGATTTGCAATAATCTTTTTCTGCCAAGAGAAAAAGCACGAGTCAACTCTAAATGCTGAAGAGAAGTAAAATAAGATGAACACTGAGTGTTGATTGGGTTTGGCAGCATATAGGACTTTGATGAACTTTTGGGGAAAGTTTTGGTGTTTGGGCAATAACCTCTAGTAGAGTGGACTAAAGACTGAACCAGAAGTTAAGAAATATACAAAACTCTGGACCTGAAGGGTATGAAAGTGACAGAGCCATAATTAAAGTATACTTGGAGCTAGGGTGCTTTTTTTTAATGGAAGAGATTTGATTATGTTTAAATGCTAATAGAAAGTAGACAGTAGTATAGGAGTATTTGAAAATGGAAGGTAACTAAATTTAAAGTCAAGTTCCTGAGAGAGTAGAAGGGAAGATACCTCCCAGTGGACAGGGATTATCATTAATGATAAGAAGATCCTTCCTTTTACTCTAAAAGGAGGGGGAAAATTGCAGATGCAATTGGGGTTATAGATCTTGTGAGAAAAAGGTGAGCTATTACTAGCCTAATAGTTTTCATTTACTCTGTGCAGTAAGAAGGGAGCTCTCCTATGGGAAGTGACATAAAGGGAAGGGGTAAAAGGTAGGGGGTAAAAGGGCAAGGTTTAAAATAAATGTAGAAAGGTGAAAAATAAATATAACAGAGACTTGCTTAAGATAATTAAGGGTCCAAGACATTTATTCCTCTATTAATTTTTTTACAATCAATATTTCAGGCTTATACTTACGAAATGTCCAAAAGCTGACTCTAACCATTGACAAAAAACCTTTTCAGTCAATTTTCTGATTATTTGAGGAAAAAAACAAGTTAACAGATACAGCATATTTCTAGCTCAAAACCATCAGAGGAATCACTATCCATGGCAGCCTTACAACATATATTTCTTAAATAATAACACATGAAAGTCAAAATTACTCCTCAATCCATGGGCTGCAGAATGGATGTTGTGTTAGCAGGCATGAAAACAACATTCATCTTGTCCATCTCTATCGGAGCTCTTGGGTGACCAGGTGCATTGTCAATGAGCAGTCACATTTTGAAAGGGATCTTTTTTTCTGAGTAGTAGTTCTCAACAGTGGACTTCAGTGTTCAGTAAATTGTGTTATAAACAGATTTGCTGTCATCCAGGCTTTGTTGTTCCATTGATACAGCAGAGGCAGAGTAGGTTTAGCATAATTCTTAAGGGCTTGAGGATTTTCAGGTCAATGTGCACTGGCTTCAACTTAAAGTCACCAGCTGCCTTAGCTCCTGATGAGAGTCAGCCTGTCCTTCAAAGTTTCAAAGCCAGGCACTGACTTTTCTTTTCTAGCTATTTAAATCCTAGATGACGTCTTCTACAATAGAAGGTTATTCTGTATACAAAGAAGATCTGTTTTTTAGTATAACCACCTTCATTGATTATCCTAGTTAAATTTTTTGGATAACTTGTTGCAGGTTCTACATTAGGACTTACTGCTTCACCCTGCACTTTCATGTTATAGAAATTGTTTCTTTCCTTAAACTTCATGAACCAACCTGGGCTACCTTCCAACTTTTACATCTTCTTCACCTCTCTTGGCCCTCATAAAATTGAAGAGAGTTAAGAGTCTTACTCTGGATTAGGCTTTGGCTTAAGGAAATGTTGGGGCTGGCTTGGTCTTCTAGCCAGACTACTGAAACTTTCTCCCTATCAGGAATAGAGCCATTTTGCTTTCTTATCATTTGTGTGTTTACTGAAGTAGCAGTTTTAATTTCGTTCAAGAACTTTTCTTTACACTGAACATCTTGGTTAACTTTGCACAAAAGGCCTCACTTCAACCTATTTTGGATTTTGATATGCCTTCCTCACTAAGCTTAATCATTTCTAGCTTTTGTCTTAGAGTGAGAGACATGTGACTGTTCCTTTCACTTGAACATTTAAAGGCCATTGTAGAGTTACTAACTGCCCTAATTTCAAAATGATTGTTTCTCAAGGAAAAGGAAGGACTGAGGAGAAGGAAAAAGATGAGAGAATGCCTAGTTGGTGGACTAGTCAGAACACATACAACATTTATTAATTAAGTTCACCACCTTATATGGGTGAGGCACCTCAAAACAATTACAATAGTGATAGCAAAGACAACTGATCACAGAGTACCATAACAAATATAATAATAATAAGTTCAAAAGATTGTGAGACTTACCAAATTGTGACACACAGAGACAATGAGCATGTGCTGTTGGAAAAATAGTGCCAATAGACTTGCTTGACACGGGGTTTCCCCAAATGTTCAATTTGCCAAAAATGCAATATCTGCAAAATGCAATTTCTAGAAAGCACAATAAAGTAAAGCACAACCAAACAAGGTATGCCTGTATTTGCCAGGACTTGTTGAACCTGTTTCTTTTCTTTTTTTTTTTTAATTTTACTTAAAATTATTATGAAGTTTGGTCATGTTATGTCTTTACTCTGAGGGAAGGCTTCTGTGTAATCTTATTTCTTCTTTTTTCTGTTTTGTTTCTGGAGAAGCTATTAGGAGACATGCTTCTAGGAAGTTACTGTTCACTTTCTTATCTTATTATCTTTATTTACCCCCAAATCTCCTGATCATTTAACTTTAAATGTAATTACATTAGAAAAACAAAGATTTATTATGGGGGCGCCTGGGTGGCTCAGTTGGTTAAGCGACTGCCTTCGGCTCAGGTCATGATCCTGGAGTCCCGGGATCGAGTCCCGCATCGGGCTCCCTGCTCGGCAGGGAGTCTGCTTCTCCCTCTGACCCTCCTCCCTCTCATGCTCTCTGTCTCTCATTCTCTCTCTCTCAAATAAATAAATAAAATCTTTAAAAGAAAAACAAAGATTTATTAATTGAGCTGGGCAACTTATTAAAATTTAAATTTATTATAATGTATAAATTGGGTCCACAAATGTATGTCTGCAAGAAATAGAAAAATTTTAAATGTCTTATTTCAAAACTTGAATTAAACTTCATTTCTAACTGATATTCCATGGGCTGTGGTTAAACATGCATGTGATTAAACACACACACACACATACACATGTGCACACATTAAGAGACATACAAACCCCCAAGAAACTAATAAACAATTCACTCGAGTATTTCTTAGAGTCACTCTATCTATGTTGTATTGTAGTTCAGTTTTTTACCCATGGTTAAAACTATGGGGAGATGTTAGAAGGGATGTGAGGGATGGAGTTCAGTTCTCTACAAATGTGTTTTTATAAGAAAGAGTTCCTCCATGAATGGCTCTACCAGAAATTGGAGTACAGGACAGTCTTTCAGCATATATGTCATGCTCTTTTTCTTTAAGCTATAGTTGTCATAGTCAGTGACTTTAAGTAAGGAAAGGCACTCTGTAGGGATAGGAAAGATGATAGAAGCCAAAGGGGGGAGGGGATAAGAAAACAAATATACATCTTAAAATATTATCCCAGCCCTACCATCCAACCCAAAGTTAATATTGTTCTGTTTTTATTATACAAAGGGCTAATGAAGTCATAGTATACTTTAATGTTTATACATGTTGATTTTTTGCTTCACAGCTGCCTTAGAAATTGATGAGGATTATCTATTATTTTAGTCCATTTATAGAGTGACAGCCACCGATCAGGACTCTTCAAATGGTGATAGATTGATGGTAGGTGGTGATCATTGTGTGAGATGCATATATTGCTTTGGGATACAGGACTATGCTTCATTTTTCAAGAGTAGTTAACATATTTAATTGATAATTAAAGAATATAATGAAGTTGACAACCATTATAATGCCATGTTTGTGTTAATGTTGGAAATAGCATTTTTAGAAGACATTTCCTTGATTTGTACAAGAAAATCATATGACTTTTAATAGAGGTGGGCAGCTGAGAAGAAGATGTCAATGCTGAGCCGAAACTGGGGCTTTGCCTTCTGGATTCTATTCAGAACTGTTTCACTTTTCTAGCTATTTCAATGACACATGTGAATGTGATTATATTTTTTGATGTTTCAGTATCCTAATTACTAGATATCTAACTGTAAGAGACTTGCTTTTCTCATAATTGATTCATGGTTGTAAAGTCTTTAGAGGCTTGGCAAAATGAAAAGAACCTATAAAGCTCTTGTGGAGTATTTAGTGGTACATTGGACTAAGCCAGCATGCTTGCTCTGCAGCTGTTCTTTTCAAACATGTATTGAAAGCGTTTACTAGTTCTAATTTAGTAACTCACAGTATGGAGGAATGGAGCACTAAATGGGGGTGAAGTAATGGAGCTATCATGTGACTTGGGTCAATTCATGGCTTTAACACAAACTAGCAGTGTAATCCGGGGAAGTTACTTAATCTCTCTTGCCTTTGATTTACGCAGTTAACCTTTGGTGTTATATAGGCAATTGTCAAAGTACTCAAAATTCCTGCTCAAAAATATTTTGTTGCAAACCAGCCAATACGAAATTAATACAAAATTTTTAAGAAATATGAGACCTTTCCTATTAGATGGTAAGTCTTTCTAATAGATTAAAGAAATACCTATGATTTAGTTGAAAATTGTTATTACCAGTCTGTCATTTGCAGGGAAAGGATAGGGACCCAACAAGTGATTGTTTTAAAATTTAGTGTTTTGGGAAGTAGTTACAAGATAGAGGATAGATCCTTAGATTTAGAAAAAATACACAGACATAATCACATTTTTCTTTAATCAAATTTGACCTCATTTCAAACTAATTTTTTCAGATGCTTTTGAGAATAGACTTATCTACTCTCATCTCTTCTCAGAGGTGGTGGCACATAAATAAAAATTGGAATCAAGAAGTAAAATAAATTACAAACTGCATATTCAACCATATTAATATGTGAAGTTGGTTTCTATCATAATTTTTGTTTTGTTTCTTAAAATTCAAACTTAGTGACGAGTTAATTTTGTACATTCTTTCAGAGTTGTATTATTTTATAGAATCAGAATTAATTTTTTAAAATTCTTTTGGGAAAATATGTAGAGTATTATCAGCTCTATAAAAATATAGAGAATCTTTTGGTTGTGTTGGTAGGTTAAACAAGTCTTATTTTTCTTGTATTCTGTATCAGTATATGCTCGTGGTTTGAATACAAGCTAGATCATAAAAAAAGACTAAAATTAATCAGTGTGAAAATAGGGAATTTTCTACATATTCACGCTATAATTGTATCTTAAAGGTCTTCCAAATACCTTTTCATTTATTTAGGTGTGAGTAATGTTTTATTTTTCTAGTACTTCACTGAGACACAGTTATCTGGACCAAAGAAAGGAGCAAATTTTTTTGGAGTAGATTCGATAAGTGGCATTGTTAGCTTGAGAGGCAAAAATCCCTTAGACTTTGATGTTGGATATCATGTAATTAATATATTTATTTATTATGCTACACAGAGTAATAGGAATTTTTAAAACTTAAAATTCTTCTTGAAAATATTAAATATATTATTATTTTAAAAGAAGAGGAATGGGACACCTGGGTGGCTCAGTTGGTTAAGCAACTGCCTTTGGCTCAGGTCATGATCCTAAGGTTCTGGGATCAAGCCCCATATCAGGCTCCCTGCTCTGTGGGGGAGCCTGCTTCTCCCTCTCCCTCTGCCTGCTATTCCCCCTGCTTGTGCTCTCTCTCTCTCTGTCAAATAAATAAAATCTTTAAAAAAAATTAAAAAAATAAAAGAAGACTACTATTTTGTGTGATTCATTTATGAGAATTCGTGCAGTTAATCAAAAGTGTAGATCCAGTCTTTGTGGTTTCTCAAAACAGAGATCACATCTTAACTTTGTAGATTTATCTAAAGTTTAAAGGGGAAAAAAAAAGACTTTAAATTGTTTGCTAATGAGGGAAAAATAAATCAGTAAATCATTAAAAGTTAAATCTTTCTGAACATCAAAGAAATGGAAGAAACTTAAAACAATCAAGTTTTCATATTGAAACTCAGTGTTCATACTCTACCCCACTTAGAATGGCAAAACACATAGATAGCCAAGGTAAAAGCAGGTATACACCTTATAAATGAATTTGGAACTAATATGACAGGAAACAAAAACAATTTCCGATATTTCCATGAGAAAGATAATTTAAGGAAAGCATTGTTGGGAAGATTTTCCTAAGTAGAAAATGAAGGATGCATAAGTAGGAACAAATGACTGGAAAGAAAGTAGCTGGAGGGCTATTGAAATGATCTGTCCACAAAGAAATAAGGGGTGAGATTTGAGAAATAAAGGGATAAGTGATATTGTTGTTATTATTATTATTATTAAAATATTTCCATTTTCAGAAATCCTCCACATGTATTTTTTCCATAAGGTGAAGAAAATAGCCATGAGGGGGCAAATGCATGAATTTATTAAAAAAATAGAGAATTTGCCGCTTATAGATATTTAGGAGAAGAAAGCAGTAATAATTAAGGATGATATCAACTTTCTAGTGTAAAAGAACATAAATGGTGGAAGAAAGCCAATGACTTCTATATCAATTTGGATTTGTTGAATGTTACAGGATGCTGGAGAAGCTAATGATACATATGTTTTAAGCAATTTGAGTATGAGGACTACAAAATGAAGTTAAAATTAAGTGGGAAAAAAATGGAGATTATGTGTATGAGACACGTATTTAACAGTTCAGCTCCATACTTGCCCTGCTTGTGTTGACAAACATTCAACCAAACTTCTACTCACCCTTTAAGACCTATTTAATTTTTCCACTATATAACTAACTAATTTATTTTATTATATTTGACATGTTAGTGCCCATCCAAGAGATTTAAGTACAATCACTGTCAACCCCTCATTTGGCATGGGCTCATATACATTGTAAAGGCTTATTGAATATTTGCTTAAAAAGGTTTTAGTGGATATTTTACTGCTTCAGCAGTGTTTTGTTTTTGTTTTTGTTCTTTCCTGTTCTTTTCAAAAGGACACTTGCTGATATGTATGAATAAATTATATCTAAAGAGTAAAATGTGTGACAGGATGATGAGGAAAATATTTGAGATCCAATGACATTCTTAACTCTTCAGAAATTACCTCCTGTTCTTGATCCCAAAGAGTAACTCATGGTCTTGTTTCTATGGGTTAGCATCAAATAGCCTGCATTGTGAATAGTTTCAGTGCATTGTACTTTGAGTTTATGACTGAATCTGGAATTCACTCATTATCTTTTTTTTTGGTTCAATTTAATCTACATGTATTTATACAACAAAGCTACACATACTTTTGAGTGAAATTTAATGGTATATAGAATGAAGCTATTTTGAAATATACAACTAATCTAGTTAGCTAAGAAAGCATTTGTATGTCTTTTAATTGCCTGTAAGAAAAACTAAGAGCTATAGCTAATTGGGAAAAACAAACAAACAAAAGCAAACAGGAGACATATCATAAAGATATATATGTACTACCAATTAGTATGTTGTAAAGTTTTTAAAAACTCTTTTCCAGGTTTTCCAGCTTGTACTGAGAGCAACAGATAAAACAGGTTTGTTCTGTCAGCGAATATTAACTGTCACAATTAGAAACAGAAATGATGAGAAACCTCAATTTGAGTAAGTATATTTATGTTAAGGTTGTAACCACAGGAGAATGACTAACTAAACTTTCATATATTATAAATAATAATAATAAAGATTATATAGCTACATAGAAAGTATTTTAAGCATTATATTAAAAATATATGATTATATATCTATAATTGGTACATGTGCTAATATAAAGTAAATTTATTTTATTTTTTAAAAGATTTTATTTGTTTATCTGACAGACAGAGAGAGAGAACAAGCAGGGTGAGTGGCAAGCAGAGGGAGAGGGAGAAGTAGGCTCTCCACTGAGCGGGGGAGCCCAATGCAGGACTCGATCCCAGGACCCTGGGATCATGACCTGAGCTGAAGGCAGACGCGTAACGGACTAAGACACCCAGGTGCCCTAAAGTAAATATATTTTAGAAAATACTGGAAGACAGATGTAGAAGTGACTAACATTGTAATATGATAAAAGGATTTTTATGTATTTTTTCCTTTTGTTTTCTTTCCCAAAGATTTTGCGAAGTTGTTGCATTGCTTTTTAATAAATACATTAATTATAAATAATGGCAAAAGTAGACCTTAAAATATAGTTTAAAATATTTTATTTAAACTATTTCACTTTCATTCTCTGAGGTATAAATGTAGCATTTGCAGATTATGAACGTCTGTTAGATGTTTTTCTATACTTCAAAGTGTAGTAATCAAATATATTACTACAGTGTAAGAAAAATCAAATTCTTCCTAGACTGGTGAAGAGACAGAGAAAAAATGGTAGTGTTCAAATTACTTTTATCATAACTTATATCTCTACAGATGACTAAGGGGAGTAATTCATTGTTTGAGTTCCCAAATTCACTAACTTATATTATCTGAACAATAGAAGTAAATATGGAACTTAGTTTATCCCTTATTTCTGGGCACAGTTATCCTGTCTATCTACATTTGCAGTAGAGGTGCTACCAATTTCTTGGAAAAATTTTCTGCTGCTTTCATGCCTTCAATAGGCATGTAGAATTTAGTAGAATTTAATGCTAGATATTATAAGCAATACCAAAATTACTAAAATATTGCCTGAAAATATTGTTTTCATCTCCTAAAAGATATAGTATGTTAAATTACAGTTAATGAAACAGAAAAGGAAATGATTTAAAGTGGTCCGTAATGCAAATACTGTGAGTTACATTGTATTATGGTATAAAGGAGAAACCATACTGTAAGAAAGAAACCACATTAGATTGGGGTGGTCAAGAAGGTTGCTCAGAGAAATGTGTCACCAAGTCATTTCCCACTTCCTTATATTCTACATTCCTTTGAGAACTTCTCTCTCCTAACCCCAAAGTTAGCCTTTCCTTGCCTTTAAATCTACAGCAAAGTTATGATATCTATCACACAGCATTATAGTAATTTGTATCTGTGTTCTCCACTAGCCACTAGCAGTGAGATCCTAAAGACCAGGAACAGGCTTATTCATATGTGTATGGACTGGAATGACGCACTGTATGTTATTGATAAATGTCTGATGCTTGACTGGAAGGCTGAATAAGAAATAAATTTAAGTTTTAGAAATGTTCTGGAAATTTATCAGGGACTTTAAGTATGATTTAAAGATATGAGCAATAAATTTACATAAGAAATGTCCTGATAGTTTGCTTTAATAAACTATGATTTTAGACAGCATTTCATCACACCAGATAATAAGATGAAAATGAATATATTAAGTCTATTATGTTCAACTGCCAACTATTCCATATATTTGATATTTGGAATAATAGAGGTGCACTATTTTAATCTTTTCAGTTTTCATCTCTTTGATGTCATATCTTTGATGTCTGGCATGATGCCAGAGACTAAATGATTAAAATCACTGCTTAAGCAAAAAATTAAGTAACTTTGAGCCAAAAATCGTTTTTTCAACATTCAAATATTTTAGGAACTTTTAAATTCCTAACAAGATGAAGGTGGAATCATCACAAATCCCAAAATATTTTTTTGCAGTTTATCATAAGTCGGCAGATATGTACATACAAATTTGCATTTTCAACATTTTATATGACTGTATTTTTTTCCCTTTCCTGTGAATTCTATTAATGTGACTGAAAAAAATGTCTTGAAGAAATTATAGCAAGAGTAAAAGCAATAGATCAAGATGAAGACAGTACCATTACTTATTCCTTTACAACTTAGCAGGAAATGTTTGGTTTGCAGTCTTATAAGTTTTAAACACATACTTATAGAATAATTTGGTTAGTCATTCAGTATCTAGTCTCTGTATTTCCTTTAAAACTTGGGTAAATAAACTACTTGGGTAGTAAAACTAACCTTTCAAAGCTAAATTAAATATGGGAAAGGAAACAGTAAAAATAGGTGGGATTTGAAAATAGTTTGAAATTTGAAATTTGAAAATAGTTGCTATTTTCCTATTTGTTAAAACAACGTTCTTGTGAAATAATGAGTGTCATAGGACCTTATTTTTATAACTCACCATCATTTTCATAGGCAATCAATACAAATGCTTCTGTGAGGGGCGCCTGTGTGGCTCAATTGGTTAAGCGTCTGCCTTCTGCTCAGGTGATGATCTCAGGGTCCTGGGATTGAGCCCCGCATTGGGCTCCCTGCTCCACGGGAGGCCTGCTTCTCCCTCTCCCACTCCCCCTGCTTATGTTCCCTCTCTCACTGTCTCTCTCTCTCTGTCAAATAAATAAATAAAATCTTTTAAAAAAATACAACAACAAATGCTTCTGTGAAATCCTTGTAGACTATAGGACAAATAATTCATATCTATCTCCTTAATGTCATGTTTAGAAATTGGGATGTTTCCTTCACAATTATATTTTGGATATTTGATTATGGATAGATTCCTGCCTGTGTGGACAGAATCACTACGCTGAAATATTGTTTCCTTTTGACCTGTTACAATACCTTATTTGATTTGTCAGCATTCAACCAGAGAAAAAAGTATCATCAAGAGTCTAACTGTGAGAGCTGACTAGGCAGTCTCTGTAAGGCTGTCTCTGTGCCTGATGCCTGAGCATGAAGCCCACCAAGGCTGGAAGTAAGGAAGGAGACTCTCCCCATAAATTAGGGAGGATTAAAAGTAGACTTGAACACACATGTAGGTGCTGGACTAGATGAAGATAGACAAAACCACTCTCGCTTCTTTTTGTCCCTGATTTTGGTATTGTGGGTATACTGCAGAAGTTGGGCCCTTGATCACAAGGCTGAGCATATTTATCTATTCTAGGAGTCAGAGAAACTGATAGAGGATCTAGAGCAGTTGCAGACTCAGCTGCTACTTCGTGCCCATGATGAAAGTGGGGACTGGCAAAAAAACTATAAGAAATGAAATCACTGCTGCTATCTTCCCTCATTCACCCCACTCAATGGAGAATTTCTTATGGTGGCACAAGGGATGAATAATCATCTCCATCTTCAAAACTTTTCCTGAGTTTGACCCTTGAGTTCATTTCCATCTTTCTATACAATAGGATTGACTTAAATTGGATGGCAGAAGCAATACATGATTAGGATTTAATATAACTTGGCTGTTCTTTTCAGGCTTAAAAATACTAATAATTCTTTAACACTAATTAAAATCAAATATAGTGGTTTGTTGCTGTTATTTTATTTTATTTTTTAATTTTTTAAAAATTTTATTTATTTATTTATTCATGAAAGTCAGAGAGAGAGGCAGAGGCAGAGGGAGAGAAGCAGGCTCCCCGCCTAGCAGGGAGCCCGATGCGGGGCTCGATCCCAGGACCTTGGGATCATGACCTGAGCTGAAGGCAGACGCTTAACCGTCTGAGCCACACAGGTGCCCCTGTTTCTGTTATTTTAAAACTAGAGATGCTCCCCATGCTTGATAAATACAAAAATGGCAAATTCGAGACTTGGAAGAAAATATGATGAAACCTTTTAAAATATTTAATTATATTTTAAAAATAAGCATAAAGTGGGCATTTTTAAAGAAACATTTTCAACGAATGTAGAATTGTTAAACATCAACTTTTCTCATTTGTTAAAAACATATATAATTGAGTAAAATACCATGAATAAGAATAAATTAATGTATCCTTCATTATTTGATTCTTCACTTTTTTCTTTTCTTTAGTCACAGGCCTAATCACTCTTCTTCAGCCTTTGAATCCTGACCACTCAAGTTGGAAACTGAAGCCAGAGATAATGGAAATAATACCAGTACCTATATATTTATAGTTTTTGTGAAGACTGTAGATGATCCTATTGTCTGTGACTCAAGTTTTTCAACAGGAACATGTATATTACAAGTCAATTTTATTGATAACATTCATAAAACAAAGGTAGAGTAAAAACAAATTAAAGTAAAACTTGAAATTATAAAGTTTTTTTGAGTTTTATGAAAGAGAAGTATACAAAATAACTGAATATAGTGAGAGATAGACTCCTAAAAAGAAAAAAATATATATATAATAATCAAAGAGTAATTTAAGTTAACATTCAAACAATTATTTCTTTATGTGGCAGATTGGGTATAGAAGTAATTACAAAATTATTTTAAATTTATCTGTAACATATGAATTAACAGGTAACCTTGGAAATTGTAAGAGGAGAGGGGAGTTAAGATGGCAGAGTAGTAGGGGGACCTTGGACTAGACTCATCCCGGAAACACAATCAGATCAGCATCAAATCATTTTGAACAACTAGGAAATTGATCTGAGGATTAAGAAAATAATCTGCACAATTTGGGGAAGAGAATGTGACAGATGCAAGGTTCAGAGGCATGAATTAGGGGAGAGAAAAGCCATGGTGCTGCAGAGGAGAAGGAACCCTTTTTTGCAGAGCAAAGTCAAGGAGAAAGAGAGAGAGAAGGAGAGCGAGCAGCTCGTAGGGTTTGAGCAAGATGCTGTGGTGTGGGGATCCCCTCGGTTACATTGGGAGAGAACATTCCCCTTCCTGGAGCACATTTGGAAGAGGGTATATTGCCTCCCCAAAGACGAAAGGTCTACCAGGCACTATTGAATCGCTATTCAACAGCAGGGAACAGGGGCACACACAGAAGGCAGATAACCTGGTTGTAACTTTTCACTGTGCTTCACATAGACTACTGGCATCTGTGCAGGCGTGTGACCACTTTTCTAGGACAGAACGATGCAGGGTGCAATGTTGCAAGGCTCTCCTCCAGGGTTGGGGAACGGGTCCACACCTTGCTGGGTCTTCTAAGATTTGGAGTTTTAAACCCCAGCCGATGGCAAGAGATAAAACACAAGAGAACTGTGCTGTCAGGCCTGCTGACAGCCTGGGCACTGACAGGTTGAGGGCAGGGATCTGAGTAAAGCCTGGGACACAGAAGGGGAGATTGTTCGTTTTTCTGTGAGGGGCTCCTGAACAGCGGTAGCCATGACTTCCCCTCCTCAGGGAAGAGAGGGCAAGATGATGCCATCATCCACACCCGACCCCCACTGGCCCCCACTGGCCCACCAGCACAGTCAGATTTCAGAGAGAAGAAGAACAACTCCAGTGGAAGCTGGAATCACTTACACCAAAACCCGCCCCCCTACACCCAGCAGGGGCATCTGTACTAGGGCAGTCCTGACTGCAAATCAGCGCAGTGAGGTCTCTCCCTCAAAGGTCCCCGCTGCATCAACCAAGTCTACCAATTATAGAGTACTCCAAAGCATCAGCTTCAGTTCTGGTGGATATAGGACCAGGCTTTCCTTTTTATTTATTTTTTATATTTTATATTTTATTTTTTATTATTTTATTTTATTTTTATTTTTTCTTTGGAATCAGACTTGGAGTGTTTTGTCCATTTGTTGGTTTGTTTGTTTCCTTTTCTCATTTTTTGGATTAGGCATCTTCTTCTTCTTCTTTTTTCCTTCTTTTTCTTTTTCTTTGTAATCAGGCTTATAGTTTTTTGTTTGTCGGCTTGTTTGCCTTTCTATTCCTTTCCCTTTTCTCTTTTCTTGGATCAGGCTTTTTGATTTGTTTTGTTTCTTTGTTTTATCAGGCTTATCTTAACAAGTCAAAGCACACCTAGTTGAGAGTCCAGACACTCCCCACTGCAAGCAAGGAGGAACTGTGCAGAGGACTAACCTGTGGGAAAGAGCAGCCAAAACACAACAGCAGAGTGCACACAGCTTACACCAGAAATACTTCCTGAAGCACCAGGCCCTGGACAGTGTATGACCCCTTCTTAACACAATATTACTCTCAGGAGCAGGAAACATAACAAGCTTTCATAATACACAAAAGACAGAAACCTAGACATATGGCAAGATGGAAGAATTCTCCCCAAAAGAAAGATCAAGAAGAAATCACAGCCAATAATTTGTTCAAAACAGATATAAGCAATATATCTGAACAAGAATTTAGAACAGCCGTCCATAAGAATACTAACTAGGCTTGAAAGAAGCATAGAAGACACGAGGGAAACCCTGTTGCAGAGATAAAAGACATAAAAACTAATCAGGCTGAAATAAAAAATTCTATAACTGAGATGCAAAACCAACTGAATGTAATCACAATGAAGATGGAAGAAGCAGAGAAATGCATAGGTGATATAGAAGATAAAGTTATGGAAAATAATGGAGCTGAAAAGAAGAGGTAAAGAAAACTATTAGATCATGAGTATAGACTTAGGGAACTAGGCAATTCCACAAAGCACAATATCTGTATCATGGGAGTCACAGAAGGACAGTGGGGAAAAGGGGCAGAAGGTTTATTTGAACAAATTATAACTGGGAGCTTCTCTAATCTGGAGAAGGAAATGGGCATTCAAGTCCAAGAGGCACAGAGAACTCCCCTCAAAATCAACAAAAATAGGTCAACACCAAGACATATCATAGTGAAACTTGTAAAATACAAATACAAAGGGAGAATTCTGAAAGCAGCTAGGGACAAAAGGTCCTTAACTTATAAGGATAGACATATAAGGTTAACAGCAAACCTGTCCATAGAAACCCAGCAGGCCAGAAGAGAATGGCATTATATGTTCAGTATGCTAAATGGGAAAAAATATGCAGTCAAGAATACTATATCCAGTAAGCCTGTTATTCAGAATACAAAGAGAGATAAAGAGTTTCCAAGACAACCAAAAACTAAAGGAGTTCATGAACACTAAACCAGCTCTGTAAGATATATTAAAGGGGACCCTTTGAGTGGGAAAGAGAGATAAAAAGCAACAAAGACTAGAAAGGAACTCAGACAATCTACAGAAACAAAGACTTTACGGGTAATACAATAGCACTAAATTTTTACGTATCAATAATTATTCTGAATGTAAATGGACTAAATGCTCCAATCAAAAGACGTAGGTATGAGAAAGGATAAAAAAAACAAAACCAAAGCCAAAACAAAACAAGACCCAACAATTTGCTGCTTACAAGAGACTCATTTTAGACCCAGACTCTTCCAGATTGAAAGTGAGGGGGTGGAGAACCATCAATTATGCCAATGGACATCAAAAGAAAGTTGGAGGAGCCATATTTATATCAGACAAACTAGATTTTAAAGATTTTATTTATTTATTCATTAGAGAGAGAGAGAGAAAGAGAGAGAGAGAAGTTACGAGCAGGGGTAGGAGCTGTGGGAGAGGGACAAGCAGACTGCGCTGAACACAGAGCCCGATGTGGGGCTCGATCCCATGACCCTGAGATCATGACCTGAGCCAAAAATCAAGATTTGGATATCTCACCAATTGAGCCACCAAGGTGCCCCAGACAGACTAAATTTTAAACCAAAGACTATAATAAGAGATGAAGAAGTGCACTATATCATAATAAAGAGACCTATCCAACAAGAAGATCTAACAATTGTAAATATTTATACCCCCAACTTGGGAGCAGCCAAATATAGAAATCAGTTAATAACAAACTTAAGGAAACTCACTGATAATAATACAAAATAGTATGGGACTTTAACACCCCCCTCCCAACAAAGGACAGATCATCTAAGCAGAAGATCATCAAGGATACAGTGGCTTTGAATGACACACTAGACCAGGTGGACTTAACAGTTATACTCAGAACACTTCATCCTAAAGCAGCAGAATATGCATTCTTCTCAAGTGCACATGGAACATTCTCCAGAATAGATCACATTCTGGGTCACGAATCAGGCTTCGACTAGTACAAAATGATATGAGATCATACCATGCAAATTTTCAGACAACATTATGAAACTTGAAGTCAACCACAAGACAAAATTTGGAAAGACCTCAACTACATGGAAGTTAAGGAACATCCTACTAAAGAATGAATGGGTTAACCAGGAAATTAAAGAAGCAAATTAAAATAAAAACACAACAGTCCAGAACCTTTAGGATGCCACAAAGGAAGTCCTGAAAGGAAAGTATATAGAAATAAAGGCCCTCCTCAAGAAGTAAGAAAAGTCTCAAATATACTACCTTACATTACAAATAAAGGAGCTGGAAAAAGAATAGCAAATGAAGCCTAAAACCAGCAGAAGGGAAATAATTAAGATTAGAGCAGAAATAAATGATAGGGGTGCCTGGGTGGCTCAGTTGTTAAGTATCTGCCTTCAGCTCATGTCATGATCCTAGGGTCCTGGGATCGAGCCCCACATCGGGCTCCCTGCTCAGCAGAAAGCGTGCTTCTCCCTCTCCCACCCCCCAGCTTGTGTTCCCTCTCCCACTATGTCTTTCTCTGTCAAATAAATAAATAACATCTAAAAAAAAAAAAGGAATAAAGAAATAAATGACATAGAAAAAAAAAAAAACTAGAATAGAGCAATGAAAGTAGGAGCTGGTTCTCTGAAAGGTTTAACAAAATTGATAAATCCCTAGTCAGACTTACCAAAAAGAAAAGAAAAAGGACCCAAATAAATAAAGTCATAAATGAAAGAAAAAAGATCACAACCATCACTTCAGAAATACAATTATGAGAATATTATGAGCAATTACATGCCAAAAAATTAGGCAATCTGGAAGAAATGGATCAATTTCTAAAAATATATAAACTACCAAAACTGAAACAGGAAGAAATAGAAAGTCTGAACAGACTCAGAACCAGCAAGGAAATTGAAGCAGTAATCAAAAATCTCTCAAAAAACAGGAGTCCAGGACCAGATGGCTTCCCAGGAAAATTCTACCAAACACTTAAAGAATAATTAATACCTATTCTTCTGAAGCTGTTCCAAAAAATAGAAATGGAAGGAAAACTTCCTAACTCATTTTATGAGGCCAGATTACATTGATTTCAAAACCAAATATCCCACTAAAAAGGAAAATTACAGATCAATATCTCTGATGAACATGGATATAAAAATTTTCAACAAAATACTAGCTAATTTAATACAATAGTATATTAAAAGAATTATTCATGATCAAGTGGGATTTACTCCTGGGCTGCAGGTGTGGTTCAATATCCACAAATCAATCAATGTGATACAACACATTAATAAAAGAAAGGATAAGAACCATATGATTCTCTCAATAGATGCAGAAAAAGCATTTGACAAAATACAGCATCCTTTCTTGATAAAAACCCTCAACAAAGTAGGGATAGATGTACCATACCTCAACATCATAAAGGCCATATACAAAAGATCCACAGCTAGTATCATCCTCAATGGGGAAAAACTGAGAGCTTTTCCCCTACGGTCAGAAACACCACAGGGATGTCCACTTTCACCACTGTTGTTCAACATAGTACTGGATGTCCTAGCCTCAGCAATCAAAAAATAAAAAGAAATAAAATGCATACAAATTGGCAAGGAAGAAGTCAAACTTTGCAGATGACATGATACTGTATAGAGAACACCCAAAAGACCACCAAAAAATTGCTAGAACGAATACATGAATTCAGCAAAGTTGCAGGATATAAAATCAACATTCAAAAATCTGTTTCATTGCTATATACCAATAACAAAGCAGCATAAAGAGAAATCAAGGAATTGGTGCCATTTATAACAGCACCAAAAACCATAAGATACCCAGGAATAAACCTACCCAAAGAGGTAAAAGATCTGTATGCTCAAAATTATAGAACACATGAAAGAAACTGAAGAAGACACAAAGAAATGGAAAAACAAAGCAAAACAAAACATTCTATGCTCATGGATTAGAAGAACAAATATTGTTAAAATGTCTGTACTACCCAAAGTAATCTATACATTCAGTGCAATCCTGATCAAAATAACACCAGCATTTTTCACAGAACTAGAACGGACAATCGTAAAATTCATATGGAACAACAAAAGACCCTGAATAGCCAAAGTAATGTTGAAAAAGAAAAGCAAAGCAGGGGGGATCACACTCCCAGACTTCATTTTTAAAATTCTACTCAAAAAAACATTCATAATATATTAATTGGAATCAGTATACCCATGTGTATAAAATAATAAAGCATGTTCTTCTCATTAGTGCCATATACTATTCCCTGACTTCACTTGTATTTGTGTTAATATTTTTTTAGGATGTACTGAAAATAAAAACTTTTAAACATTTGAATGAACTTGAAACTTTGCATATAGTAGGATTTCAGAAAATAAAAGTTGGCTTGATTTGGATTTAGTTGGGTCAACTGGAGCTCATCAATTTTCTCTCTTCTGTTAGTTAGTCTCTCTATTCTTCTCCCTCCATGTATTTCTAACTGCCAGGCATAGCCAGCAATCCCTGCATCGACAGATGAACAATCACTCCAAACTTTGCTGTGAAAGAAAGGAGAAGGCAAGGGGGTCAATGCTCAGAGACAAAGACCCTTTGCTCTCACCTTCATTGGTCCTCAGGATAATCATAAATCTTTATCACTCTTTCTCAAGCATGTGATGTGTGACAAGGGGTCTTACTGGAACTAGGAGGATCTGTTTATGAGAAAGATAAGATATGCTAATCTGCATGTTCTACGAGTTCTGCTACACATAGCCTAGAGGACAATGCATACATCTCTCAGATCACAGTGTGGCTGTTTGGGCTAAGAAAGCTTCAGGGAAGGCAACTCCCCCCCGGCATTCCTACAGCAGAGTGGTCACGCAGGTGTCGGCATTCCAAAGGCCTACACCCTTCTCCGAAATCTTCCCTGGTCCCAGTGGCCTCTGTGTTACTTTTTAGCAAGCCAGGTATTATGGATGATTTCATGCTCTACATTAACCCCAACATCTAACCTTATTTGCTTACTTATCTTTCATATTAAAACCCTCTCTACTCATAACAAAACAAAACAAAACAAAAAAACCCCCAAAACCCTCTCTACTCTTTCTACCTTCTCTGTTTTTTGACTGCTTTTCTTCCTTTCACTATTTCTATTAGGAAAACTACTCAGCTAACTGGCAGATAATGAGAGAAAAATAAAATGGAGGGCAAGTGGAACAAAGGCAAACTTTATTAAAATAGGTTTTTTTTCTTTTTTTTTTTCTGGATTCCTGTCCATTATGGCATCTATCCATTTCTCACCACCAGCATTATCTCTTCTCTATTTTTAAGAAACATCACTGTTTGGGGAGCTCCAAATTCTAACACACACACACACACACACACACACAATCAGACTTCTTACCATAAAGTCTCTTACTTTTCTACCTTCTGGTATGAGGAATAAAACATTATACGAAATAAGAGTTTGTGCTAAAGGGACCTATTCACAGAGGCCAAACTTAAAAAAGAAAAGTCTCCTAGGAAGGCCTTGGCAGTGTACCAGCGTATAGGGCTGGTGTTTATGAAAACATTATCTTCTGGATCACTTTGAGACAATTTAACTCATGTTTTTTGTAATTTCCTTTTGGTTTCCCCCAAATTATAGAAAGTTTTGAAAAGATACACATGGGTCCCAAGGAGGTCATTCTGACCTGATTTCTACCACACACTTGGCTCAATCAGCATAAACTGCTCAGGCAGTATCAAGATCAAGATGCCCTTCTCTTTCATCATGTGATTTTATGAACTTTGGGACAGGGATATTAGGAAAGAAAATAGGGTAATTGTGAGTCTCTGTGAGGTTACCCAAAACAGGATATTGACACAATTTGCAGGTGGCTGATGTGACATACACATAACCAATTCACTTACTGTGTTAAATTATCCAGTTGCCTTAAACTACAGCAAACCACTAAATTAGGGAATCTGTTTACAGATGGTTCAGTTTGAAGCCAAGGTTTAAAATAAGAAAGATCCATTCACACAAAAATTGTTTCATTACATTCTTAGAAATGGTCAAATTATATGAGGCTTTTGCAGGACTACCTACTCCCAATTACAGTCCCGGGACTTGATACCCAAGATTCAAGTGTACAGAAAGCAGGAACACTCTTTTTTTAGAAAAGAATATCATTTGTAGAATCACCTAGCAGGTCAAGAAATTGCCTGTGGTTTAACTATGTTTCCATTAGTGTTGTTCAACTTTGAGATGAGCGAGAATCACAGCAATCACAGGTAACATTGAAAGGAAAATAGGAGCGTGGTTGAAGAAAGAAACTAACATTTCATGAGCACTTGTGAGATGTGTAGTGTATATTTTATTTAGTCCTCAGAACTAGTCTAGGGTTGAAAATGTACTTTACCTCCATTGTACAGATAAGAATATTGATGGATCAGAAATTCAAATTCATTTCTTCCTGACTTTACAGCCTGTGTTCTGTTTTTTTTGCACATTATTGTGAAAAGAGATAAAAAATTTAAATCATCTACCATAAAGGAATCAAAGTTGAGGGGCGCCTGGGTGGCTCAGTCGGTTAAGCGACTGCCTTCGGCTCAGGTCATGATCCTGGAGTCCCGGGATCGAGTCCCGCATCGGGCTCCCTGCTCGGCGGGGAGTCTGCTTCTCCCTCTGACCCTCCTCCCTCTCGTGCTCTCTGTCTCTCATTCTCTCTCGCAAATAAATAAAATCTAAAAAAAAAAAAAAGGAATCAAAGTTGAAATCATATCTTAATGACCATTGACTCTGCACCAAATTCTGAGCAATTATAGCCCATTCTAGACACCAGCCCAAAATTTAAATGTAAAAATATGAAACTGATATTGTAATGTTAGCTCTCTTAAAATGGATGTCAATGAGAATAATTATTCGGGGTCTTTTTTTCTATTTGTGAAATAAGTATCATTAAGACAACTGCTATGGGGAGAAATATAGCATGACAACTTACGGCACCAATAAGAAACAAGAGGTGGTGAAAGAATGTTTGATTTTTATTTTTTTTTAAGATTTTATTTATTTATGAGAGACAGAGAGTGCGATCAGGTGAGCAGCAGAGGGAGAGGGAGAAGCAAGCTCCCAGCTGAGCAGGGAGGCCCATGTGGGGTTTGATCCCAGGACCCTGGGATCATGACCTGAGCCAAAGGCAGATGCTTAATCCACTGAGCCACCCACGAGCCCCAAGAATGTTTGAATTTAATGTTCATGGTTTATATAACTGTACAGGTGTTTCAGTGTCTGTTCCTGAAAATGTTCCTGCATTTACTTTAATATATACGATTCTTGCAGGAGACCCAGATCCAGGACAAGAAATTGAAGTAAGTGTTTCTTTATCATCTATTTATTTATTTTTCCAAATTTGACTAAAAATGGCCTCAAATTTTAAATGAGTAAAAAATTATTTAATCAGGCTATAAATTGAAGTATTCTTTATATTTATGGTAGTCATTGAAGTGGAAGAAGGATTTTAAATCTTTGACTATCGTAACATAAACTAAAAATGATATGACTTGAAAATGAAAGCAATAGACCTACAATAGTCTGAAAGCACTTTGAAAAACTAAAGCTTACATTTATTTCCATTTATCTGATGACATTTACATACATGTTTCCCTGCCTTTTATTCATCCTAGATCAGGCATATTTTCTTTATTATACATGTAACTTGAATAAAGGGTATATCTTCATATTATTTCTGGTTTTAGCAATAATTAATAAAATACAATGAATTAATAAATAATAAATGACAAAATAATTACAGATTAAGAGGTGGTAAAGAAGAAATACAAGATAATCCATCATTCTAGATTATCTGAGAGTTTTCTGATATCTATCCCCTCATACTTCTCCATATGATCTCTATTCTAATTTGTAAGACAAATTTTGGTTTCTTGATTATATAATATATTATAAATCACTAATACACTGGAATATTCTGCCCTATATGTTGTAATTCTACCTTTAATTATTAGAGCAAACTAAATTTTTTCCATTTATTCATACTTACTCTAACAATTGGCTCACAAACATAGCTTAGAGAAGAGAATATGGTTAAAACAAAAGTTTAGGGGGTAACTTGCTGGAGAACTTAGTCTGTATATAATTTTTCTGGTGACCTGATTATAATGAGGCATTGATCAGCCCTCCAGGTTTTTTGCTCATGTGAATTTTAGACTGAGGAAAAATGTAAGTTCTGCTTTACCAGGTTCAGAAACTCCATGTATGTGACCATGTGAATGTGTGTGAGGAGGTAGGGTCAGGGAATATGGATGTGTGTGCTTATGGTGTGTGGGTATATGTCTGGGTTTAGGCCCAGATATATGCATGCATGTTTATTAACACATGTTTACATGTATATTTTTAAACACATGTTTACATGTATATTTTCCATACATAAAACTTATAATTTCTGAATTTTATTGCAAAAGTCACTGGGAAAGAACAACAAAAATCTTGGAAAACATTTTTTAACAAATCCAAAACTATACCAATAAGGGGAGAAACAAAGAAAAGGAGACTTTTTTTCGTGAGAACATTTAATGGGTTTTAGTCAAACATAAGCCAACTTGGGTTGTTCACTTATAGACAAGTAAAAATCAGTTAATACGCCCATCAAAATAACTGTGATGTCTTTTGGAAATGGCATTGAATACCACATCTCCCAGGTTTTATTGTTTTTCTTTGGGCCAGAAACTGCATGTAAATTTTTTTTAAATATCATGTCTTTACTGAATCCTTTTCAAAATCGTTAATATTTATCTTGAAACTGAGCCCAGCTATAAGCAAGGGTGATAACAGTGGAGAGGAACATGATGATGTTCATAAAAAAAAAAAATCTTTGTCTAAAGCAGTATTTTATTGTGCCATACAGAAAATCATTACAAAGATGAGATCAAATGGCTTCTTCCGGGCGCCTGGGTGGCTCAGTTGGTTAAGCGACTGCCTTCGGCTCAGGTCATGATCCTGGAGTCCCGGGATCGAGTCCCGCATCGGGCTCCCTGCTCAGTGGGGAGTCTGCTTCTCCCTCTGACCCTCCCCCCTCTCATGTGCTCTCTCTCATTCTCTCTCTCTCTCAAATAAATAAATAAAATCTTTAAAAAAAAAAAAAAAAAAAGAAAGAAAGAAATGGCTTCTTCCAAATAATTCAGTACATGTGCCTTCTTGAGATACAAGAGGGAATGACTTACTTATATATTAGGAAAATCTATAAATGCAACACTAGAAAATAAACTAATTATAAAACCAATGATAGCTATTTACAAAAAAAAAAGGCTTTGATACTTAAGCATAAAAATCTTTGGAAAAAATACAACTAAAAATATGAAAGAATTTTCAGATTGCTTTTTGAAGTCTGAAACTGAAAAAAAGTTTAGCTTTTTTTCTAAAGACAATGTCTTTAGAAAAATAATTTTGGTTTAGTTAGGTCTTGGCAAATAATTACATCAAAACTGTCAGTTCAGAATCCATGCTTTTCCAATAATGTGTTAACTATTTGTGTGTGTTTTTAAGTTTTTAATATTAAATTCTTCAGTTAATGTCACTGCCTACTTCGTTTTGGATTCCCATAATGGTGTTATTTCTAAAAACACAGAACTTTTTTCAGACTGTGAAACAAATCCTAAGGTGAAAATTAATATAAATTTGACACTAAAATAAATATCTTTCAATACCCTTCAATAAGAATAATTTTCAGTATTTTAAATAAGAATAAATTTTTAAAACTTACATAAATTGAAATTTTAAAAATATCAAATTGCATATAATTGCATTTTCATACTCACATAGGTAAAGCAAAAATTCTGTTTAAGACAAGAAATTCAGAAGCTTATCTGATTCATTTTACTTCTCCCATTAGACTTTATTTAAATATTTTTTCAATTTTTGTATTTGCTTCTTCAGATATGTTTAAAAGTTGGAGAAAGGATTATCTCTATATTCAAAAGCATAGAGCTGACACAATGTTCTCAGTAATTAAATAAAATTACACTTTTTGCAGTCATGAATTATCTGGAGAATTGCCTCCATCCTCGGCTTTACCTGTAGAGACCTAGCCTAAGTCTTTCTTCCCTCAATGTTCTGGTTAAATTTCAAATTTGCAAACATTTGGAAAGGAGAAGTATGAGGGGATAGAAAAAACAAAAATCATTTTCCTACCAAATCATCCTGGGAAATGGGACCACTTGAATTTCAAATGTTTTCCAGTTTCTTTAATCATTTCTCGATGTTTCCAGTAGTCACTTACTGGGCACTTTTTAAAAATATCAACTTACTTAGAACAAGCCTTTATAAACTGCGAATATTTTGACCAGGACTTTTTTCACTGTGTAAGAGTTAGAGAAAAAATAGAAAGCAACAACTGTTTCTCCACGACAATTGGCTAAGGGCTTATCATACTGCATTCACTCTGGTATTGTAGGGTCATCTCTCATATTATCAACTTTGCTGTTTTTCATTCACTCCCAAGTGAAGTGCCTTGGTTGTTTTTGTTTCTTTACTTTCATGTAACGTTCAGGATTAACTTTATGAAAAAAGCCCCATTGACATTTTGATTTTAATTGCATTGAGTTTTTAAATTAGATTGAAGAGAATTAGTATCTTTATCATCCATAAACCTGGAGGATTTCTTCATTTACTCAGAACTTCATAAAGTACTTCAGCAACATTCTGTGCTTTTCTCCATAAAATTTTGTATTTTTACACATTGCATATATGACATTCCTAGATTACTTGGATTTTTTGGTAACTATCCATTCCTAATTATTCTTCAGGATTATAGAGGAAACAATTGATTTTTATGTCTTGATCTTGAAAACAACAATTTTACTAATGTCTCATATTGATTCTAATAATTTCTAGATAATTTTCATTTTCTATGTGTTAACATTCATAAAGTGTCTATGAAAAATGACAGCTGCTTCTTTCTATTGTAACATTTTTCTTCATCTGCTTAGAGAATTATACAGTTTTTTAAAATCTATTAAAGTTCAAGTTATTTTAATATATTTTCTATTATTACACTATCCTTGTGTTTCTGGCATATAATGTACCCCATATAAGGTAATTTTCAATATAGATTGCTATATTCAATTTGCTAATATTTCAATTTAATTCTGGAATTTTAATCCTGATTGTTCCTCCCACCCTTGACTGACTAAAGCTCAAGGTGGTTTGTTCACTCATGCTTTGTTTGTTTGTTTGCTTGTTTGTTTGTTTGTTTTCCCCACACCTGAGCTCATCTTTAAAAGAGCTTTACATGTTTACATATTGGATGGTGTTGAGCAAATGTCTCATTTTTTTATCTTTTGACTCTGCCAGGCATCCCTAAGGCACTGCTGGCCTCGGGGAAAGTTTATCTACTAATTTCATGGCTTAGCTATTCTTGGACCAAATGTTAGTACAGTCTTAACTATTATGGGTTCGCTCTCTCTCTCTCAATCTTTCTTTCTTTCTCTCTCCCATAATTTTATTTCCATGATATTCTGGAAGTATCATGGCAAATTATTTTACTCTGGCCGCCAACGTGATCTCAGAGCAAATTTACATTTGATCAACTTTCACCCTCCTTTGGTTTACATGTCAGTGTTCCCACTAGAACTGGATTTCCTCTATGGTAAGGTTATTTCTAATTTAGTTCTTGTCTTTAGTGTACTGCACTATGCATCATATGGTCAGTACTCAGGAAAATATTCTTGTATGAAAGCATGAACTCTACCAATTTCAAGGGTCTCTGTGTCTTGTTGACTTAAAACAGCTAGAAACAATAAATTCATTGGTCTGAAACATTTTATTCAATCTCTGCTGTACGTCTAGTACTGTGTTGGCACTCTTACCTTGATTTCTAAAACATCACATATTTATTGTCTCCCATCTGTTTTCTAAAAAACCAGGGTATTTACATTATGTTCAGTAGGTGCTAGGTATCTGCAAGGTGCTTTACAAATAATAATTTACTTCATGCTTATGAAAACCCTGTGAAGTAGATATCATTATTACAGGGGAAGACACTAAGTCCAAATAAATAAGTAACTCACCAAAGATCATCGAGCTGGTAAAAGAATGAATCATGACTACAATACAAGCAGCCTAACTTTAGTATGGGCTCCTCACCACTATATGCCCCGTCACTTGTTGCCTTGTCATCTCTTCTGAGAAGCTGTTACTATCTCCCTCATGCTTTTATGCTCTGCTGTAAGCTCTCTGTAGGCAAAAACTACATGTTGCTCATTTTATTTTATTTATTTATTTGACAGAGAGAGACACAGCGAGAGAGGGAACACAGCAGGAGGAGTGGGAGAGGAAGAAGCAGGCTTCCCGTGGAGCAGGGAGCCTGATGTGGGGCTTAATCCCAGGACCCTGGGATCATGATCTGAGCTGAGGGCAGCTGCATAACTGACTGAGCCACCCAGGTGCCCCTGTGTTGCTCATTTTAAATATCAGTGTTTGATACTTAATGGATATACTGAAAATGAATAAATAAATGAATGGTTAATTCAGAACAGCTATGCTGTCATAGGGAACCCCATTTTTAAAGACAGCGTCCAAGAATGGGAAAATTGACATATTTGAGGATAAATGTTTCATTTAAATCACCCTTTAACCTTGACTTTTAGGCAATTTGTACATTTTTTTTTTTCTGGATAACAATTTACTTTAGTGGTAATGGTTTTTGTCATGCCACATTTTAGTTAAATATTCCTTGTAATCTTCAGTTTCTTCTCACTTATTTGAAATATTACTAAAATAGGAAGCTCAAGAGGTATAATCTCATAGAACTAAAAGCACTTTAAAGTGCTTTTTTGCTTATACACACAATCTACTTATTAATTATAGAATTATATTTAATAAAACAAAATTAAAACCATTCTTTGACTTCATCAGACTTATTAGTTATTATTTTATTAAACTTACATTTCTTAATTATTTGGTCATTGGAATATCAACTTTTTAAATAAAATTTTACAACTTTTTTTGCGGTTTCTAAACTCTCCATGATTTTTCAAATTTTTCCAAAAGTAAGATAGTTGTTTAATTCCACATATTTTTTTTTCCTGAACAATGAAACTTAAGTTATTCTTTAATTTGGTATTTCAACAAATTTAAATTGGTTATATTGCCTTAAATATAGCATACCCAAACCAATGCTTAAAAATATGGTCAAAGTTCCATAATAATTGGTAGGTAACATTAACAACCATAGAGATCTGTATAAGGGTACAAAAGATACTGCTTTTGACAAATGACCTTAAGCTTTTTTGGGAAAGGATCTACATTTTATGCTAGCAACTTTTTAAAGTGTTTCTCAATTTTCTTTTTAAAACATTTTTTTTTACGTAAAGGGAAATTGCATACTTTAAGGAATCAAAAAAAACCCCACTATTCTCTCTTCTCTTATTTATTTTAGCATTTTCAGATAGTGGTTGCAGTGAGAAATTGAGACAAACTGTCTCTGGACTCATGCACTGGCACTATCACTATAAATATCAGTAATGTTAATGAGGAGAGTCTGGTTTTTATGTAAGCAATGGTTAATTTAAATATTTAAATGCTAAGATTTAATCTCTGTAACTATTTTTACAATGGAGTAAATATCAGTATTTTGCTACTGTTACCATCGTCAATTTTTTTACAAATATTCAAAGTGACTTAGAAGGCACACATCTATGAGCTCTATATGATTTCTCTTTTTACATAAAGTGCAAGTCAACCTCATTTATATTTTGTTCTTAATATCATAGAAGAGAGTCAACTTTATTTGGTGGAATAAAAATTCAAAGCTTTCTATTTTCTTTAATAAGTAAATAATGTGAAAAATGCATATTGATATATTCATATGACAAAATTAATGTAGCTATTAAAGAGGATTTGGATAATAAGTACTTGCTAATATGGAAATATTTCCAAACATATATGAAATGAAAAAGTGATTGCAGAAGTGTACAAAGTATTTTGTTTTCTGGAATAAAGTATAATTTACCAGTCATTAGAAAGTCTAGGGAAAAGGTATAGGTAGGAGGAAACTTTTAACTTTGCTTTATAATACACAAACATCCATATATATATATGTATATACATATATATATAATCTATCTATCTGTATCTGTGTGCATGTGTGTATGTATATATATAGTGATTTGTAAAGAAATTTTTTAAGGCCAGGGACTTAAAACTTATAAGATATGTATCACATAAAATTTAAAATATTTATTGTGTGACATAGATGAAAAGAGACATTTGTTTACACTACGTGATTAAAAAAAAATCCCTTTTATCCCCCAGATACATACCAGATGCACCTATAAATATTTATGAAAATCTGCCTGTTGGAACAAAGCTAGTCGAGTTGACAGCAACTGATAGAGACATAGGGGACTTGGTGCATTATTAGTGTATAGGTACAAAAAAATAATTTTTAATAAATGAAGGTATAATATTTTTTTTTAAAGATTTTATTTATTTGACAGAGAGAGATAAGCGAGAGAGGGAACACAAGCAGGGGGAGTGGAAGAGGGAGAAGCAGGCTTCCCGCGGAGCAGGGAGCCCGATGCGGGGCTCGATCCCAGGACCCTGGGATCATGACCTGAGCCGAAGGCAGATGCCTAACCATCTGAGCCACCTAGGTGCCCCAATATATTTTGTTGCTAATCATTTAATAAAATATAATGTAAACTATATTTTCACTAGTTAAAACTAAGCCTGATTATCTTCCATTAGGATAAAAGAATTTTTCTAATATTCAGTAGTATATTTAACATGCTTTGTATGAGGTAAATGTGATCATTCCTTCTTTCTCAGAGGTATGGAAACACTCTGTACAATGTGTCTGCTCCAGGGGACTTCCAAACAATTCAGACCCACAGCAGGGTTCCCTGGGATTTTATTGTATGATTTCTCTCTGAAAAGTGGATTTTCCCATGGAACCCATGATGCTAGTCATATAAGCTGAATATTTATTCTTCATCATACATTCTCATAAGCACTTTGCATACATAATAATTTCTTTAGGTTTTTACTTTCCTAATCCTCATTCTAGGTATGGTACCTGCGATAGGAATCTTAATATGCCCAAGCTCGTGCAACTAATTTGCTTGGTAGAATCTGCACTGAAATCAGTCTGTTTGATTATGATACTTGCAACTCTAAGTACATTCTATACGACCAAAAGTTAGGAGTCCATGATCCTAACAACCAAGGCATAAAGCAAAGGAAGAAGAGAAAGGAAGGTTTCTCCTCTTCTTAAAAGGTTATGCACATTTTCATACATGAAAGAACAGGATTAAATACCCACTGTCTATTATATCAGCAGAAAGAGCCCCAAGTAGGAAGTAGACTCTGAGATTGATGAAGAAGGTGATCTGTGGAAGACAGGACCTATGGTAAGTCAGAACTTAAGCAAAGGGAAAAGGCTGTCAAAGCATGTAGTGAGACAACAGAATGGTAGCAGAAATAGGACAGTTATTACAGATAGGAAGATTGATAAAATAACTACGTTAAATATAAATGGAGGCTGGTTTCTCCTGTCAACATGGGAGTTACAAATGTAGAAAAATGAGAAAATAGAATGAACAATACGAGGATGAATTTAAATCAAAGGTTTTATTATGAACTTAAGTTTTGCATTGTATGTATGTGCGCAGGAAGATATGTATGTGTGTGTGAATGTGTGTAGTTACATAAATAAATATTGATGTAATTGTATGTGTGCATGCATACAAACACACACACACACATTTCTGTAGTTATGTCTCCTGAAAGAGTGAAAAAGCTTAGGAGGATGATACCACAATAGAAATGAACACACCTAGTATGCAGATACTGACTTTTAAATACCATTTTATCCTATAAGAACTCTTTAGAGAAATCTTTTTTTGAGATGACAGGAGTTAGAATACAAGATGAACTTGAAATATCTTGTGACAGCAAGCAAGAATGTGCTCAGAGAATGATGAGAGGGGCACCTGGGTGGTACAACCGGTTAAGCATCCAACTCTTGCTTTCCGCTTGGGTTGCAATCTCAGGGCCATTGGGATTGAGCCCCGCATTGCGTTCTGCACTCATTGTGGAGTCTGCTTGAGATTCTCTCTCTCCCTCTCTCCCTCTGCCCCTCCCACTTGTGCTCTCTCTCTCTCTTTAAAAATAAATACATCTTTAAAAAAAATAAAGAACGATGAGAATATGTTAAAAAGACACAAAAATCAGCTTGAACGGTTCCCCCTAACCAATATAAGGGTAATTTGAACATCAAAATAAATAATAGTTGCAGATTATAGCCCATTATATAAAATAGTATACCATGATTCCATAGAGATATAAATACATAAATAAATTGACAGTTTGATGGTGAACTAATGCTTATATATTTTCACAAATACGTCACCACAAAATATTTATTAGTTGTAAAGGATAAAATAGAACTTTGGAGTGGCAGACACCATCCTAGTCAAGTAATTAAAGTGGATGTCATCATTACTGAGACAAACTGATGGCACACAATAAGAACACAGTATAACTTTTGTGATATTTAATCCAAAATGACATAACACAAATCTTATCATGAGTTGATATCAGACAAATCCATTTTGAGGAAAATTCTTCAAAATTACCAGCCTTAAATCTTCAAAATGCTCTTAAGGGCATTAAAACTTAAGGGCAGATTGAAGAACTTCCCAGATTGAAGGAGACTAAAGAGGCATGACAATGTGATTCTGAACTGGATCTTTTTGCTATAAAAATATTATTGAGACAACTGGTCAAACTTTAAAGGTAGAGGGTCTTAGTATTAGATGTATCAATGTTAATTTCAGAATTTTGTTGTTTTTGTTGTGATAATGTTGGAGAATGCTCTTTAAGAAATGTACATTAAAGTATTTGGAGATGATAAGACATCACATCACCAACTTATTCTTAAATGGTTGAAGAGGAAGAAAAATCCCCACCTGTTTGTGATTATTTAAAACATTTAATAATTATAAAGACTTAAAAATTAGAAATAAATAAAGAAAAAAGATAGCTATAGAAGATATGCAGAGAAGAGGTAACGTCTTAAACCATATTCTAAAAATTCCTGAGAAGCACACATAAAGCAGGAGGATGAAACAAATACTAAAAAGTATCATTAAATAACATGTTCCTAAAAAAGAAGATTTGAGGCTACATATTAAAAAAGGAAAAATAGGTTTCTGTAAAACTAATACAGAATGGCTGAATTTAAGACATATTCTAGTAAACTATTAGATATTAACAAAAAAAAGGAAAAAAAATACTTGAGCCCCTAGGAAGAAAGACTGAGTCACTTATAAAAGTGATAATCAAATTATAAACAGACTTTTCTACAGTATTTTTTTTTGCAAGTTCATGGAATAGCATATTTAGGAAACTTGAAGACACAAAATGTGACTTCAGAAATTTATACATAAGAAAATGACCTCATAGATAAAAAAAGCAGATAAAATTTTAGGAATATGAAAGCATTAAGGAAATATTGTTCCTATGACTTCCTTCTGAGGAATTCACTAGAGAATGTACTCCAGACAACCAAAATAGCTGGAGAGATATCAGTATAAGAAATGGTGAGAATTAAATATATAGTTACTTATAGAACTAAAAATAAATAATGTTTATGAAGGACAGAGTGTATGACACATAGAGGGTGCATGTTCTGTAAATATAGATACAATAAAATTATTTAATAAGCAACTCACAGTGAAATATTATTAGTTTTTATTTTTGTTGATCTCACCCTACCTGGAGCTGGAAGAACAAAGGCATGTAGAGTAAGAAAAAAAAAAAAAAGAAGAAGAAGGGAATGGAAGAGCAATGGAAGATGATCTTAGTAGTTATTAAAACATAATTCCTCTGAATTGCAAACTGTGATACTGACAAATGATTAAGTAGATAGACATATGGAACAGAATATAAAATCTTGATAAGAGTTCCAAATGATCATGAAAATGCAGTATTCAGTAAAAGTGCAGAAAAGATGGACATTTTAATAAATGATATAATAACTGGATAATATCAGGAAAATGTAATGTTTTTATACTGTATACCAGAAAAAAATCCAATAGATTAGGTAATTTTTTAAAAATGCAACCGTATAAGTAACAGAAGAAATATGAATAAATTTATTTATAACCCTGGAGTAGAGAAAACTTTTATAACTCAAAATCCAGAAATTACATGAAAATAAATTGATGAATCTAACATAATCATCATGTCATCATCACAACAACAACAACAACATTTTTATGGCAAAGAAAATAATCACCATAAGCAAAGCAAAAATAAAAATAAGATATTGGGAAATATTGGCATATTAGAAGAAATACAAGTAACAATCAAGTATGACAATGGACTAAAGATAAGAATCAACAGTTTAGAGGAGTTGCAAATGACTAAACCATATGAAAAGGTGCTCAATTTTGCTTATAATAAAATTGAAAATTAAAATAATACCACATTATTGTTTCTAATTTATCAGATTAGCAAAACTTTATGTTTGATCTTCTGCTAGGCTGTAGGAAAATAGACCTCATGTACTGTTGGTGAAAATGAAAATACTACAGCCTTTGATGAGGAAATTTGGCAGAACTGAAGAAAATTGCATATACATTTACATTTTGACTCCGTAATCCCACCTCTGAAAAATATCACAAAATAACTTGGAAAAAATATAAAAAGACCTATGCAAATGTTATTCATTGCAGCATTATTTAATAGCAAGATTGGAAATATACATAGGGTACTGTTTGTATAAACTGTGTTGGTATAAACTGTTTCTATACATCTAGACAATGGAATAATCTGTACCTAGAAAAAGAAGTGAGAAATTTATCTTGGTATTATTATGTAATAATCTCCAAGATATATCAAGGGGGGCGGAAAGGTAGAGAAAAGTGTGCATAGTGTGTTACCATTTAATTTATCAAGGGAAGACACAGAATTATATAACAAAAGTTTTAAATGTGGGAGAACCTTACAGAGTTAGGAGATATATCAACCAATTACAAAGTATTGACTTTACTTAGATGATAATTTGAAAAGCAACAAAACCTCAAAGACAATCCAAAAAATTTGATCACCACTGGAAATATTATGATGCTAAGAAATTAATGTCATGTTTTTAGGTATGCTAATTATATCACAGTTACATATTAAAAGAAGAGTCCTTCACCTTTAAGAATAGATAAGAAAATATTTACAAATGTTATAACATGTTTGGGATCTTCTTCAAAATAATCCAGGTAAAGTAGGAAATGCCCCAGATGAAAAAAATGGCCATGTATTGTAATTATTGAAGCTAGTGATATGTACATGCGATCTTACTGCATTATTTTCTTGGATTTGGTATATGTTATTTTTTTTAATAAAAAATGTTTTTTTCCAGAAAATATATGCCCCATGATAATGGAAGTATATAACTGATATTTTCAATTGCAATAAGCTATATCTTTAAAATAACATAATTTGAAAAATTGATAGAATAAAGATACTAAGAATTTCTTTCATTGTCTTCACTCTAACTTCTGTTGTCCCTCAGATACACATTTCCAGTCAGGCAGAATATGGTTATCAAGTCTACCTGCTAATTATGAGTTAAAATCCTTTCTTTCCATCGCTATTGGAATTCAACATCTTTCACGAAGTCTTCAGCAGTGCATTTTACTTTTCTCAAAATATTCTGTTCTTGCATTATTTTTGCCCTTCCATCACGTCTATTCAACTGTCTGGAGTATCCATCCTATTTGTTCCTATTCTTTGGCATCCCTTTGCCCTAACATCCTCCTTGCAACCTTCATTCCACCCTAGGCTTCTCTGCCTGGATATCCTGTGCTCATTTTTCAACACCCAGCCTAGGCTTCACTGTGCATTCCTCACCTCCACTCACCATGACCCTTCTATGAAATATTTTCTGGTCTATGCAGTTGAGGAAGCTTCTCCTTTCCCTGTCATTAACCATTCCCCCAGATCCTCAGTGGTGACTGGTTTGTGAGCTTCATCAGGTCAGCAACTGTGATTTGTCCTTTAATTTATCCCTAGAACAATTTTATCCATATTATTATTTTTATTCTTAAAATACTCATCTTGTGAATGTTGAAGAAAGTTGCATCTGTCTGTTTTTTGGAGACAGGAGAGGTCACAAATGCCTATCCTTTGGATTATGAAGATGCCGTCATCCCACATTCTTGGATTATATTTTAGAGTTTATGATGATGGACAAGTGCATTCCACAACTGGAAAACTCACAGTGATTCTTCAAGATATTAATGACAACCCACTTCGATGCACTCAGGATATTTACATGTAAGTTATTACAGCAAATTTGGCCTTCAGATTTTGGCATAGAGAAAAAAAGAGTAAAATTAATGGATTACCAATTGGAATGAAGAATCCCTTCCTCCCACCCTTACTGTATTGTCAAACAATGCTTCTCCTTTTTCTTCCCTGGAACAATTGAACTTGCTTGAGTTTGTCTCAAAAATTATATAATTTAAAGCTAGAAAGGACCCCAAATTATGACCTTTGTTTAGCTCCTTTCTTTCAGGGAAATAACTTTCACATTTAAAAAATTGTATATTGTGATACAGCAAAGTTACGAATCTTTTTTTAAAAATTTTATTGACATTAATTTAAAGGTAATTCTAAAGCCACATGCAAACATGCCTTTCCTGGTATTTTTTAAATTACATAGAGATTTAAAAATACAGGTATGCTCTGTTATTCCCATTATATAAATGGAGTACCAAATATGTAAGATTTAATTTACTTACAAAATTTATACAACTAATTAGTAAGAAACTAGTTCTTGAAACCTAGACTTCCTGATTCTTGGTACATTTTTCTTTACAGCATACCTGATTGCTTAGAACTCTTAACCTAGTCTGGGAGTATTCTGAAAACACACTCTTCTTTGTCATTCTAGTTATGTTATCTCATTCCAATAGTGTGTGTAATAATCCACCCCTGAGGAAAACCAAAGAAATGTGTGCTTTATATTATCAAGCCACCAAACACAATCTAGATGGAGCTAGAATCAGCTATATAGACCAGAACTTCAATAGTCTTGCAAGCTGAGCAATGACAGCTCCTGTGTAATCAGAATTTTCACTTCCATAGCAGAAACGCAGTTTTATACAAAGCCGTAAAAGTGGTTAGTGGTTTGCTCTTGAATAACTTATCTCTCACTTAAAGCAATATTTTACAAATATTTTTGCTGGCATGTATTTTATCACTTTGTAGTAACAAAATGAAGGCCAAAATCCACACATAGAAACAATGCTATTGCTCTGTCATACATCAAAAATCAACTGTTAGTTCGTAAACCTTTTGCCAGAGATATGTTTTACTAAAAAAACGAAGGGACAGAAATTGTAAACAATGAATCTGTAGCCACTCTTATTATAGTTTGTTTTCAATTTCTATTCCAGATAGTAGTCCACAGATTGTTACTGGAGGAATATTAAAAATTTTGGTTTCTAGAACATTCTTTTTATTAACAAATCAGACAACTCAACTTTTATTCTATTATTTTTTCAAATCTAAGGTATTTTAAGTAATTAAAATTAGAAATATTCTTTTAAAACAACAACAAAAAAACAATTACAATTATAACTGTCTTTATTAATCAGGTTCCTTAACACTAGTTGCTGTAACAAATAAAATTAAGGAAAAAAATCAGTGGTCACTGATTTATTGTATCCTTTGGCTTTGCTGTGTTGTTGCCTTTTGTTTCCACCCACATGAAGAGGCTAAGGAGAGGGAGAGCATGTGGAAGGTACTACAAATATTTAGTCATCTTGCCTAGACTGATACATAGTCTTTCCACTTACATTTCACTTGCTAGCACATCTTCCTCACCCCACCACCCCCAGAGCCAACTGTGGATGTTGTAGGGGAAACTGGGATATATAGAGAGGTATATAAACATTGGCAAAATTTAACAGTGCCTGCTAACTCTTAAGTAGATATAATAGAAAGTCAGTAGTAGGACTACCATAACTTGAGCTATGCATGGACCAGATCAATGCATTGTCAAGTCTGATATTAATTTAATTAATATATATATATATATATATATGTTGTGTGAGCACTGTGTATTGTGTAAGACTGATGAATTACAGACCTGTACCCCTGAAACAAATAATACATTATATGTTAATAATTTAAAAAAAATAATAATAATAAAAAGAAACTTCACATAACAAGATGGTTTTAAATTCTAAGTAAAGAAAATTATGCAGCACATGGAGGCAAGAGGTCAAGGGTTTATTCATTTCTGAAGCTTGTGTACTTTGTCATTTAACTTCTCTAGTTCTCTGTTTCCTTATTTTTAAGCAGTAACAATAATAATTTATGTTCCTAATGGCAGATGTATGGAGCAAATAATTGCAGATCACTTTCAGATCTAGGACTTATAAATAAAAAAATTCTGAATCTGATGTACAAACTGCCACTGTTCCAATGATAATATATGTATATGTGCCTTACTAAATTTGCTGCTTATTAATCCAACATAAAAGCAGCTCATTTTCCTTAGGCCTTAGTAAGGATGCCAAATAATTTCTTATCTTTCACAATTTTTCACCAACATTATAATTTTATTATTGGCAGGAGTGGTCAGTTAAAATATGAGCACATTTTAAAACATTTTAAATTAAGTATTATCATCTGTGTAAATCTACATTAACATGCTACACCATATTTTTTCTCATATTTTACTCATTACAGAATTGAACTTCCTGAAAACATCTCAGTTGAAACTCTTTTGGTCTCTCTAACTTGTACAGACAAGGATGGAACTGTGGAACTGTTCCCAATAACAATATCACTTATCATTTGATTAACGATACTTTTTCAAATGAAACATTTATCCTCACACACAATGAACTGAGAGTAAGTATTGTAAAGTTGCTCTCTAATTGTGGCCTTGTGATTAACCTTAGATTAAAAACAAAATTATTTTTATTGTTATAAAATTCTTACTGAACTACAGTAGTTCAAATAGCTGATGGCAGAATTTGTTCCCGTATTTTCAAATAAACCTTAAATTGCCAACAAACTATCTTGCTGGAATGCAATTTTGATCTTGAGAACTGAACTAGGAAGTTTATAAATTTCCTAGAACAAATGGTTCTATGATAAAAGTACTGACTATTCCTTTGGAATATGTTGAAATCACCCTAACTGCCATGGATAAGCATATTAAATAACTACTGAGCATTATAAAAAATAGAATAAATACACATACATTATCACTGCATCTTGGAATATACAATAAGTTAAATATTTTACTGGTTCAGTAAATCTAAATTTTATTTTTAATAATTTTTGAGACCAACCTCTATATGTTGTGATATTCACATATTTTTAAACTGAATAGGCCTTGTGTTCAATCAGGATTCATGGGTCAAATATGGATGTTATGATAAAAAAAAATTGCTCATCTAACCAACTGGCTAAGACACCGGACATGATGTGGATAAGTAAGCTATAGATAGGTAATAAACAGGTTTTTTTGGCCTTGATTTGACACAATCCCTTGCAATTGGACTACTACTCAAGCCCTACATTGCATTTCATACAACCCCCTAACATCCTTGCCATTTGCTACCTCAGATTCTGTGACTAGGGTACACAGAATCACTTTTACAACCTTAGGACAATGTGCTGTCTTGTAGCTCTGGCTCCCAGTCCTGCTGCTCACACTGTTATACAGCTAGGAAATGTTCCCCCCTTAATTTGTGCTTCTGTTATTCACACACTTTTGCACAGCTTTCATGACTTTGTTGATACATCACTTATTTTAGGAAACTATCCCCGATATTTCTTCTCTCTCTTCTCTGGGTCAGGTGCTTCTCTTTGGGTTTTCACAGAAATTTATTTCTCTCCCACCATAGCACTTACCACTTATCTAACTGAGAAGACAGACAGGGGAAGAAAAAATATCTGTCATTAAACTAGTGCCTGGCACATATTCAGTACTTGTTAGATATACGTTAATCTATAATGAAATTACTTAAATTAATGAGTAATAAATGAACAAAATCAAGCTGTGAAAGTTTTTAAGACATTGACAGGATTTAGTAACAAATTATTCCCAAATGCATCAGTATCTACATTTTCACAATTCTTTGCAACTAGAAGATATGACCTGAATGTTAAAACAGATCCTCATAAACTATATATATTAATTTACATTCTGATAATGATGGAAAAGAATACAATATAAAAAATACTTTTAATTAAGAATATGAAGATCATGGCACTATATAACATTACCTTGAATTTTTCCTATTCAAACAACTTTCAACACGAATAAAACATAACAAACACACAAAATACATGAACAAACAACAACAAATTGTTGAATGGGGCTTGCTCTAATTTTGATAAAAACCATAAAACCTGACACACAAATTTCCTAGAAGCAAAGTCACTGAGAGTACTCCATAATGACTTTTCCTACCTTTTCTTGCAAAATATGAAATATTAACATCCATTAAACTCACTGATACATGGTATAACCCCCTGTTCTTTTTTTAAATATATTATTGGAATGAGAATAATCATATTTTTCTCAAAAGATGATTAAGTTCAGAAAGGGTTATTAAAATGGCAAGTCTTGGGGCACTTGGGTGGCTCAGTCAGTTAAGCATCTGCCTTTGGCTCAGGTCATGATCCTGGGATCCTGGGATCAAGTCCCACACTGGGCTTCCTACTCAGCGGGGAGTCTGCTTCTTCCTCTCACCCTCACTCATTATCTCTCTCTCTCTCTCTCCTCAAAATAAATAAAATCTTTAAAAAAAAATAAAATGACAAGTCTTATCTTTCTATTGCAGTCAAGCAAGAGAAGCCAATTTATAGAAAAACAAGAAACGGACACAACTTTAATGCTTTGTGAATAAAACCTTTATTATGAGAACACAGAAAACATACATATTTGGCTTTCCAAATTATGCCCTTTTAAACTCACAAAAGGGCATAATTAAGATACAAATATAAATTTTTAAAAAATAAAATTGATTTTTTTCTTATTAGATGGCCACACATTTGTATGTGTATTATACTAAAAGGTGAAAAAAAAGAGTTTTAACAGTCATTCAAAACTAGAATTTACAATTAGCACCAATAATTTTATGTTAAATAATGAATAAAACTCTAGTAGACTAGCAGACACAATTCACTCTAAATTTATCTTAATTCCTTGAGGAGTGATGTTCATCAGGGTACCAGCGATAGCTGTGTAGTTTTAATGTTAAACAATGAATTTCTAGGGGCGCCTGGGTGGCTCAGTCGTTAAGCGTCTGCCTTCGGCTCAGGTCGTGATCCCAGGGTCCTGGGATCGAGTCCCGCATCGGGCTCCCTGCACCGCGGGGAAGCCTGCTTCTCCCTCTCCCCCTCCCCCTGCTTGTGTTCCCTCTCTCGCTATGTCTCTCTCTGTCAAATAAATAAATAAAAAATCTTAAAAAAAAAAAAAAAACAATGAATTTCTATATAATGAATCTAAACATTCCATATGTAATATATTTAATTTATTAATAAAATAATAAAAAATGAATGTTTATTTATATAGGTATTGCTAATCATGTGTTTTATTAGGTCATTTCTCTTTAATGAGCATTGACCTGAAAAATCACCCCAATATATTTTTACTAGTCAAATCATTTTTAAATACTGCTTTATGATGTAATATTTGATATTTATAGGATAACGTAACTAACATATTTGCAAGTTATGACACATTGTAATAAAATGAACCCTGACCCCATCACCCCCTCTTCAGAATTAGAACATTATTAAGAGCTGTGTTACTATTCTCTCTCATCCTTCTGCTTGTCCTTCAGAGGCAGCCAATATCTTAAATTTTGTGTTCGTCATATTTGTGGGCATTTTATAGTTTTATCATCTGTGTATATATTCCTGATCATTAGTGTTGGTTAGCTTAGTTCTGGAGCTTTAAAGAAGTGGTCTCACATTCTCTTCAGTCTCCTGTGACTTAATTTTTTCATTTATGTTATGCCTGAGGACTCATCTATATATGGCATTTCTCTCTCTGTCTCTCTCTTTTTCATCATCTACCTACCTAGTTGCTGTAATGTTCCATTATATTCCTAAATATTCCATTGGGTGAGTATAACCATTCTCCCATTGATAGAGATTTGTATTTTTCATCCTGAATTTTGCTTAAAGTTGTAATAGACATTCTTGTGTGTTTCTCTTGGTACCCACATACAACACCTTCTCTAAGGTATATACTTAAAAACAATTGCCATGTCGTAGTGTCAACTACATGATGTAGTGCCAAGTTGTTTTCCAAAGTGGTTGCGTCACTTTACACTCTCACTAGCAATGTGTAAGCATTGGTCTTACACATTGGTTTTGGCCAATATCCTTATTGTAATATCTGGTACTCCCACACAATTTAACATGCTTTAGTCTGATTAGTAATGAGGTTGCACACCTTTTCATATAGTAACCAGTTGTGTGGAAAAAATATGAAATATCTGTGTTTCTTTTATGTGAAAATATAAACATCTATTTACCCATTCCTGCTTTGTTTTCCTTATTGATTTGTATGGTATGTTCATCTATTCTGGAAAATACCCTCCACTTTCCTGTAAATATTTTAACAAGAAGCCTTTCAAACTTAAGTTTTCTAAATACTAGGGAAGTGATTTTGTGGTTTAAAGTTAAGTATGAATTCAATAGATCTTTTTCCTCATTTGTAATAACACCAGCTTTCACAATGATACTTCTACCTGCAATACCATCTCTGACATATATGGAAATTTTATGTATGTTTGTGTCTGCCTTTGATTATTTTCTTCTTACTGTTGTAGTTCTTTCCAATGGTCAACTTATTTCCGGTTTTTCCATATCATTTAGATAGACACAGGATGAGAAAAGACATGCAGTAAATTAACAAGAGCACTACGAATGTGAATTATTCACTTATTGACTGATAACTGATTCTGTGTGTTACCTTTCTTTACCCATGTAGAATACAGATGGTTAGGATTGAAAAGTACGTTAGAGGGCGCCTGTGTGGCTCAGTTGGTTAAGCAACTGCCTTCAGCTCAGGTCATGATCCTGGAGTCCCTGGATCGAGTCCCGCATCGGGTTCCCTGCTCGGCAGGGAGTCTGCTTCTCCCTCTGACCCTCCCGACCCTCCCCCCTCTCATGTGCTCTCTCTCAAATAAATAAATAAAAATCTTTAAAAAAAAAAAAAAGTACGTTAGAGAACACCTAATACTCTATTTATTCAGGACTATTATTTCCCATTTCCCATTTGGCAATTCATTAATTTATTTATTTATTTATTTATTTATTTATTTTTAAAGATTTATTTATTTATTTGAGAGAGTGAGAATGAGAGAGAGTACATGAGAGGGGGGAGGGTCAGAGGGAGAAGCAGACTCCCCGCCGAGCAGGGAGCCGGATGCGGGACTCGATCCGGGGACTCCAGGATCATGACCTGAGCCGAAGGCAGTCGCTTAACCAACTGAGCCACCCAGGCGCCCTGGCAATTCATTTATAGTCCTCTTTATTTCTGTAATTCTAGGAATGTCATAGAATCTTAAGTAAACAGGGGCGCCTAGGTGGCTCAGATGGTTAAGCATCTGCCGGCAGCTCAGGTCATGATCTCAGGGTCCTGGGATCGAGCCCCATGTCCAGCTCCTGGCTCAGCGGGGAGCCTGCTTCTCCCTCTGCCTCTCCCCCTGCTCGTGCTCTCTCTCTCTCTCTCTGTCTTGAATGAATAAATAAAATCTTTAAAAAAAAAAAGAATCTTAAGTAAACAATGCTATTCACCTATGCTTTTCTGCACCAAGTCATCACCTAGTTGCTACACATAACTTCCCTCCCTAATAGGTATTGGCTGTTGTTGAGGAAAATAGCTAATGTGAGTGTGGCGAGGGCATAAAAAGGACCTCAGAAGAACTGGAAATACAGCACACAATCACTAATTCTACTTTTCCTGGATGGCCTCAGACCTACTCTAGTTATGGCCACACTGAGGATTGTGTCATTATGCATGAGCTGTGAAGGGGGAGACTCTTACCATCACCCTTTTCATTTAACATTAAGCAATGAAAGACCTTCAATATATCATGCCTACCCTGTACATCCTTCCCTAGAGAGTAAAGTGAAAGAGCAAAAATATGAGATGCTTTGACCTCTCACAGAGTGGATCTTAACCTCTGTTTTTGCATGACTTCAAAATTTGCAATTTAAAGCTTGTTTCTGAACGATTATTCCTGTTAATAATCCATACTTAACTCTTTTTAAAAGTGCAAACGAATTCATGACCACTACATTTTATAAATCTTAAATACATATAGAAGCTACTTATAGAATAGGAAAAAGACAAACTGTGGCAAATGAATCTGTGAACAAATGTTCATCAAATACATAACCCTATTTTTGCTATTAGTATGCTTTTATAATATAAGGTAACAATTATAAAGTGCCAGAATATACAGTAATATTATCTTAGCTTTTGCAATAAATGTATAGTTTACTTTTTATAAAATTTTGCTCTCCTATATGGAAGCCACTAACTACATGTACTTTGAGCCTCTGAACTGTGGTTTGTCTGAATGGGGTTATGCTACAAGTGTGAAACAGACAACACATTTATCATAATTAGTATGAACAAACAAATGTAAACATCTCACCAGTATTTTTTTGGTGTTGATTTTATGTTCAAATCATAGAGTTTTGAATAATTTTGTTAAATAAAATACTTTATTAAAACTAATTTTACCTGTTTCTTGTTCTTTTTAAAAATGGGCCTGCCAGAATTTCTAGTACTATGTTGTAAAGAAGAGGTGGGAGGAGGCATCCCTATCATCTACCTGGTCTTAGTGGGAAAGCTTTCAGCTTCTTGCCATTAAGTTTGATATTAGCTGAAGGTTTTTATAGATTTTCTATATCAAGTTGAGGAAGTTCCCCTCTAATCCTAGTTTACCCACTGTTTTTATCATGAATGGATATTGGGTTTTATCAAATACTTTCTCTGCTATTGATATAACCATGTGGTTTTTCTTTTTTAGCTTGTTGATGTAATGGTAACGTGGTTACTAGAGGAATTAAAATTACTTGTGGCTTGCATTTGTGACTCACATTCCTATTGAACAGCACTGTTATAGAATATCATATAGAATATCATATGGAATATCAATATAGAATATGATTTTCACTTTTTTTCATGTTTTTATTTAAATTCCAGTTAGTTAACATATGGTTAATATTAGTTTCAGGTGTAGAATTTAGTGATTCAACACTTCCATACATCACCTGGTGCTCATCACAAGTGTACTCCTTGATACCCATCACACATTTAACCCATTCCGCCACTCACCTCCCCTCTGGTAACCACCAGTTTTGTATAATTAAGAGTCTATATTTTTTACCAAAGGTTTCACAAGTCTTAGATTCATGCAAATGATAAAATTGTTTAATCAAGAAAAATAGTAACTATCAATGTAATATTTTTCATCTATAGACTGGATCCACACATTTAGATTATGATAATACTATTTTTGCAGGAAAGCACTTCAAATATACATTGTGAGAGTGTCCATGAAGGAACTCCTGTACCGTCAAGTAAGAGTTATTAATTTGAATTATTAAAATATTTGAGTCATATAAAATAACAAGTAATTTAAAAAACTAGTTCTTAGAAGTTTATCATATTTGTAAATATTATGACTATCTGTTACAATAAAATATATGTTATTACTCTTATATTTAGTGCATATCTGTTATTCAAAAAAAATAAAGTTAAAATAAAACCCAAAATATGAGTGAGAGAATTATGTCCAAATGTTATTAGAACACAATGCAATTATTTAAAGGCAATGTCAAAGTTGAACATTTCTGAAATCTTTGTTATTTAAAAGATTTTTAGGAAATTAATTTATTTTGCATTTAAGGAAAAAAACTAATATTCAGATTTTCATAGTAAATTGCACTTCCTTCAAATTCCTTTATTATAATTTTATAAGGTATTTTAATCATATTCAACTGGCAAACAATGTCTGTTCTTAGAAACTTTAATCTTTAATTTAGAAAAGTAACATTTGTGTATAAACATTATAAAAGGCAAATTGTTCTTACAAGTATTCAAAATCAGTTTAAATGTTTTAATCCTAAACTTATTTCCAAATGCTCTCTTTATCTCTACCTTTTGACACAAAATATATGTCTTGATGTGGATCTCTTTGAGTTCATCTTATTTGGAAATTTCTGGACTTCCTGAACCTGAATGTCTATTTATTTCCCCAGGTTAGAAAAGTTTTCAGCCATTATTTCTTCAAATGTTTCCTGCTCTTTTTCCCTTCTCCTCCTCTTCCTCTTCTCCTCCTTCTTCTTCTTCTTTGACCCTTATAATCAAATATTATTCCACTTGATATTGTGCTGTAGGTCCCTTAAAGTATCTACTTTTTAAAAATTCTTTTTTCTGCTTGCTGCTCTGTTTGTGTGAGTTCTTCTGCCTTGTCTTGTAGATCACTGATCCTTTCTTTGGCTTTATCCAGTTTGTGGTTGACCTCTAGTGCACTTTCAGTTCAGTTATTGTATTCTTCATTTCTATGACTTCTGTTTGGCATCTTCTTGTATTTTCTATCACTTTTTGAAGTTCTCACTGTATTCATCCATCCTCTGAAGTTCTGTGAGCATCTTTATAGCCATTACTTTGAACTATTTATCAGGTAAATGACTTATCTTCATTTGATTAAGGTTTTATGTCTGAGATTTTATCTTATTCTTTCATTTGGAACATAATCTTGTGTTTCCTGATTTTTCTTGACTCTCTGTGTTTGTTTTTGTATATTAGGTGAAACAACTACCTCTCCCAGTCTTGAAGGAGTGGACCTCTTAAACCTTATATTTCAACCTTGACCTGGATTTTGGTTGTTGTCAAACCTTGATATTTGTCTAAACAACCTGATTTATTCTTCCTAGGTTCCCATTGTGCCAAGACCCACCAGTGTTTCAAAAAAAGGGATCTCATTCAGCATCTAGTTTCAGGTTGACTGGAAACCAGATCCATAGATAGCAGCTTTTAAAGTATGCAAAATATACTGTCTTATGGGACCACAATCATAAACCTCCAGACCAGGCAATCTGGAGGTGTCCCCTGGGTGACAGTTGCAGAAACCAGGGCTTCAGACAAGTGTATAAGTTCTTTTCTGGGAGGTACTAGTGTAGCAAGGCTGAGGGAGAATGAAAAGATGATGTCTCCCGGCCTACATTGCCTGAGAACTTCTCCATAGCTTCTAGATGTGTGGCAAATCTCAGACTGAAGACCGAGGACCAGTAAATAGACTTTTTTTTTTTTTCACAGAAAGAGTGGGGACGTATTCCTGTCTGCTATCTTTATAGTGCTCTGGGGGGGGGGGGGTGGCCTGCCATGACCTGTCTCTTTAATTGATACTTTCCTATGAGATCCAGGAACATTAGCTTCCCTGGCCATCAGAGCCAGGCAATGATGAAGCATCCCCTGTGTGGACTCATATGCCTGCCAGTTTTCATGGGGCTATGGAAGTACACACGACTGGGGTGAACCTGCTGGTTTTCACAGGGCTGTGGAAAAGTGTAGAGCCAGGGTGCACCTGCTGGCTCTCATGGGGCCACAGGAGAGTGTAGAGCTAATCTACACTAGCTAAGCTATCAAGGTGGAGGGAGAGTGCAATAATGGCACCTGCCAGGGTCTCTGTCCCAGGAGAGAGTCCCAACAGGTCCCTGCCCCTCTAGTAGATGCTTTAAGATTAGCAAATGAATCTCCTTTACATATAGTCCAGGTGCTTTTCAAACTGCTGCTTTTGTGCAGGTAACCAGGGCAAGTGATTCTGCATGTGAGCCCTTTAAGAGAAGTATCTCAGTTCCCTATAGCCTTTGGGTCTCCTGGTAGTTTTGGTAGTTCATCTCTCTATTACAGATCCCAGGGGTTGAGGTGCCTAATGTAGCATAGGAACTCCTCACTCTTCAGGGTGAAGTTACAGATTTCTAAGATCCCTCTTGTGAGACCACATCTCTGCCTCTCCTACCTGTCTTAATGTATCCCTTTTACCATTTATTGTAAAGGAGTCATTCAGCTAGTTTCTATGTCTTTTTCAAAGGAAATTGTTCCACATGAAGCTATAGATTCCCTGTGTCTGTGGGAGGAAGTGAGTTCAGGATCTGCCTACACCACCATCTTGGAACACCAGAGAGAAGCTAATATTTTTTAAAAATCTGTTTTTCTGCTCATTTGGCTATTCTCTTCCTTTCTAGTTTTCACTTAAGAAATAATTACTATTTTCACTACTAGTGAAAATTCTGAGAGATCAGCTACAAAGGATCCAAACATGAACTGTATAGACAAGAACTTCTAACTTATAAATACTGTTTAAAATATTCTAAGCAAAAATATATTTGACTTGGCTTATTCAAGACTTACATCAATATAGTTCTGGGGCGCCTGGGTGGCTCAGTTGGTTAAGCGACTGCCTTCGGCTCAGGTCATGATCCTGGAGTCCCTGGATCGAGTCCCACATCGGGCTCCCTGCTCGGCAGGGAGCCTGCTTCTCCCTCTGACCCTCCCCCCTCTCATGTGCTCTCTCTCATTCTCTCTCTCTCAAATAAATAAATGAAATCTTTAAAAATATATATATATATAGTTCTGTACGTTACTTTTACTAGCAGAACTATACAAAAGGAGAGTTTTTCCTTTATAGATAGTGCCAAATTTTCTTTATCTTATGACTTTGTGTTTTATCTTGCTACTTGAGAGCAGTAAGAATTCCAACAATGGGTCCCACAAAGCAGGCAATGACTTCTAATAAAAATGATTTAAAACCACATTGTTTAGAGTCTGTGTATACTCTTATATGATGAACACTTTCATATGTGTTCTTGGTGAGCTAACCTTAGTGGTGCCCGTGACTCGGTGTTACAATCCCCACTATAGGCTCATTATGTCTGGAAAACACAATAAACCAGGCCCAAATTTTTTGTGGAGGGAAATTTAATAAAGTGATTTGAATGGTTTCAACCATGACTCAGAGGATGTCATAAGTTAATGAACCTGCTGTCTTTATGCAAGTTTTCAATAACATACCCCAAGTGCACTCTAAATTACATTATAAGTTTCAGAAGGTGTCCTTTGCATTTGCCCTTCTATAACTGTTTCTACTTTCATTCTGTTTGTGAATTCCTATACTCAGATAGGACAGAACAAAATATCTTTGCTATCCAGCCTTTGTAAGCATTTACCTTTCTTTCTCTTATAGGCTAAAAGATTTATTGAGGAATAGATAATTCTTTCCTTGGGACTAGATAAAAGACTATGCCTTTCCCACCATTGGACAGGTGGGCTTAACTTTTGTGTTGATACTAAATTTAAATACTTCTCCTCTAAAGATAACTCCAACTAAGCTTTGGGTGCAAGGTATCAATATATGTTATTCAGGAAAACAAATCAAGGCCAGAATTCCCTAGGAAAATACAATAATTTTTTCATACTACACCTTTTCCCAAGAAAGACTAAAGCTGATATAAAAGATAAACACAATATAGCAATTCTACTTAAATTAGAAATAGATGAATGAATAAATTTAACAGTAAGAATGAGTGAAAAAGAAAAAATTCATGTTGCATAAAATGAGGCTGAAAGGTATTATGGACTAAGTGTTTGTGTCCCACCAAAATTCATATGTTAAAATCTTAATCTTCTGTGTGATATTATTTGGAAATGGGATCTTTTGGAAGTAATTAGGGTTAGATGAGGTCATGAGGGTGAGGCCCTGGTTGGATGGAATTAGTTTATTTATAAGAAGTGATATCTGAGAGCTTGTTCTCTCTTAGCCATATAAGGACACAGCAAAGAAACAGATATCTGTAAGCCAGAACACGAGGCCTCACCAGAAATCAAAACTGGCTGAACTTAGAGTCTGGACTTTCCAGCCTCCAAAACTTTGAGAAAATAAATATCTATTTTTTAAGTAACCCAGTGTCTAGTATTTTGTTATGGCAGCCCGATCTGACTAAGAAAAATAGCAATTTAACTTAATAAACACAAAAATGTTACAAACTATATTTAAAAGTGTATGTTCCTGGGGCACCTGGGTGGCTCCGTTGGTTGAGCATCTGACTCTTGATTTCATCTCATGTCATGATCTCAGGGTTGTGAGATCAAGCCATGGGGCTCTGCACTCAATGGGGAATCTGCCTGAGATTCTCTCTCTCGCTCTGCCCCTACCACCACTCTCTCTCTCAAATATGTATATATATATATGTATACATATATATATATGTGTGTGTGTGTATATATATATTTAAAGATTTATTTATGTGTATATGTATGTGTGTGTTTGTGTGTATATATATTCCCAGTAAATAACAGATACATAGCTAGACTAATACAACATACTAGGAAGTCTAGGATCCAAGATATAAGATGATAAATTCTACATAAATGAGGTTAGAATAGTTAATAAACCATTTTGGCATAAAATAAATGTTGTTTCTTACTTTAAAAAGGTTAAAGATTTAACTCTAAAATAATAAACTCTAAATATAAATGAAGCAATATAAGTAAATGTTCATAAAATCTTGAATTTGGGGAAGGTCCTTCAAACATCATAAAAAGGCAGGCATCATATAGGACAAAATAGCTAGCTCTAACCACAAGGACATTTAAACCATTTGCATTTCAAAAAATGACATAAAGTAAGCTGAAAGCAAACAAAAAATCTGACAAAAAATATATTTACAACTTTTATAACAGAATTTCAAATATCTTCAATATCTTTCAATAATATCTTTAATATCTCTTTGTAATCAGAAAGAAAAAAATCTCAACATGAATTCCAAGGTAATATAAAAACCTAGAAACTTTAATAGTAAACAAAGGAATGACAATGAAAACAACCTGATTTATTTTTGTGTGTTAAATTAGCAAAAAAGTAAAAGATGATATTTAGTGTTGGAAATGGTATAAGGAATGGACAGTTCACTCCTCTGGAAATTTAAATTAAATTGGCACAATTTTTCTTAAGGGTTTTGGCATTCTATACAAATTAATCTTCACATTTTATGTGTGAGGAAGCTGATATTTATAGAGGTTAATTAACCAACCTAGCATGAATCCCAAAACCATAGCCAACCCTTAGTCCCACACCCTTAATCACTATACAGTTCAAGTATTTTTTCAAAAGCATAAACACAAAGACTACACTCCTAATGCCTGTGATGGAAAATTATCTAAAATCATAGGAAAGATACTATTTTCTAAATTGTATTTTCATTTGAAAATATCTCATGGATGTATTTCCATGTCATTAAATATTCTTCTTGACCTATATCTCTGTCTTTTGAAAATCTTAATTAAAATGACTGTAGTGTAAAATGTCTCTTTGCTTCTAAAACAGCAACAGAACAAAAGGACAATGAAAAACACCCCCGGCACAATACTTAAAAAGCATGTATATAATCTCTTGCTATATCCCCCAAGGTAAACTAGTTTTGAAATGTATGTCAAAATGTTTTAGTGAAATTAATTTACAGACATCATTAGCTATTATCAAATTAAAATTTGTTATTGTCTATTGATTAGCTGACCTGCAATCCCTCTTTCTGGAATAATTATCTTCTTGGGTCAAATGTTTTAAGACAACTCTTAGGTAATGATAATAGACTTCATCATGATGGTAAAAACTGGTCTGTTAGAAAGTAGATATTCCACAGAAGCAGGAATTGGGGGACAAGCCTTCATTTTGACAAAACTGGGCACCAAACATTCAGGGAACATTTTTAAAAGAAGTGAAGGTAAGAACACATCCCATTTTCATCCTACAGGGAAATATTATCTGTTTGATAAAAATATGATTACTAACCACCTTGACTCCCAAGAAAATTAGAAAATCTTCTCTCTTGGCTGCTTGTCATTATCTAATGATATTTACTCATTACTCATTGACTGATATCCAGGCACACAACATGTGTTTTCAGGCTTTTGATTTTCTCTCATTTTAATGGGTCCTTTACCGTCTTCTGCATCTATTCAAGGTCCGTTGTATTCCTAATACATGAAGTCTTATTTTTTAAATAAAATGTAAGTTTTAAGTGAAACTGTATGGCAGGGCCTGTGCTCATACCATTTTTCTGTTCTCCAAACGCTTACAGCATGGTGCAGTTATTCTTATCCAGGCTGCATATCACTCACTAAGGTACCAGTATCAGAGAGGCTCCTTCTGGGATTATGAGACCTAAAAATTTGTGTGGAATATAAATTATAGAAAACAAAAATTGAGCCACAAAAAAACCCAAATTAATGCTACCTCCTGTTGCTGCTCAGCTGAGGAGTTCCCAAGTCAGCAAAATTACAATTACAAAATTTACAATTTATTTTCATTTTCAGCTTATAAGGTAAAGTGAATATCCTAAAGAATCTCCTGACACAAAACACCTTGAAACGTATGACAAAATATAACAAATAAGTCTTTAAAGTAGAAAATTGATATCTAAAGAAATTAAGGGAAATTTCCAGGGCCCAAAAATAAAGAGACCCCTCAAAACAACCAGTTGTGCTAGGAGCATCTTTTTTTTTTTTCCTGTAAAGAAGAGGCTTGCATTTTCACAGCTACTTGGAAACAGGAAAAAAAAAATGGGGAGCAAGAAAGGCACAGAGTTGGAATCTCTTATAAGAAGGGGGCCTTCACAGAACAAAAGAAAGGACAGGAACCATATGATTCTCTCAACTGATGCAGAAAAAGCATTTGACAAAATACAGCATCCTTTCTTTTATTTATTTATTTATTTATTTATTTATTTATTTATTTATTTGAGAGAGAGAGAGAAATAGAGAGCACAGGAGGGGGGAGTGTCAGAGGAAGAAGCAGACTCCCTGCTAAGCAGGGAACCCGATGTGGGACTCGATCCCGGAACTCCAGGATCATGACCTGAGCTGAAGGCAGTCGCTTAACCAACTAAGCCACCCAGGCACCCCAGCATCCTTTCTTAATTAAAACTTTCCACAGTGTAGGGATAGAGAGAATATACCTCAATATCATAAAAAGCATATACGAACTCAAAATGGATGAAGACCTAAATGTGAGACAGGAATCCATCAAAATCCTGGAAGAGAACACAGGCAGTAACCTCTTTCACCTTGGCTGCAGCAACTTCTTGCTAGACACATCTCCAAAGGCAAGAGAAACAAAAGCAAAAATGAACTATTGGGATTTCATCAAGATAAAAAGCTTTTGCAAAGCAAAGGGAACAATCAATAAAACCAAAAGACAACTGACAGAATGGGAGGAGATAGTTGCAAATGACATATCAGATAAAGAGCTAGTATCCAAGATCTATAAAGAACACATCAAACACCCAAAAAACAAATAATCCAGTCAAGAATTGGCAGAAGATATGAACAGACGTTCCTCCAGGGGCGCCTCAGTGGCTCCGTTAAGCATCTGCCTTTGGCTCAGGTCATGATCCCAGGATCCTTGGATAGAGCCCCATGTCAGTCTCCATGCTCAGCGAGGAGTCTGCTTCTCCCTCTACCCCTCCCCTGCCCCTGCTCATGCTCACTCTATCTCTCTCTCTCTCTGTCTGAAATAAATAAAATCTTAAGAAAAAAAAGACATTTCTCCAAAGAAGACCTACAAATGGCCATTAGCCACATGAAAAAATATTCAACATCACTTGGTATCAGGGAAATACAAGTCAAAACCACAATGAGATACTACCTCACACCAGGCAGAATGGCTAAAATTAACAAGTCAGGAAAAAACAAATGTTGGTGAGGATGTGGAGAAAGGGGCCCTCTTACACTGTTGGTGGGAATGCAAGCTGGTACAGCCACTCTGGAAAACAGTATGGACGTTCCTCAAGAAACTAAAAATAGAGCTACCCTATGACCCAGCAATTGCACTACTAGGTATTTACCCCAAACATACAAAATTAAATGTGGTCCTGATGTTTAGAAGGACACTATTTTATTGTAATGAAAGAAGCTGGAAGTCATTTAGTAATGTGTTGGTTATAAAGTTATTATAAGCATCCAATTAAGTTGCATTTTTATATGACAAGGAGCCTCATGTAGTACCTAAAAAGCTAGACAAACATATTCATTGGAAAATTGAAAAATGGTGCTGAGACCAGATATACCAAAGAAGTTTCAATAGGTTTTCTTATCAAATGATAATTTACAAGTTGTATCATGATATCTGAAACACATTTTTAAAAAGAGTGATAAACTTGTCCTTTTATGTAGATATGGCCTGAGTGGCTTCTGTCAGCTGTTAATGATGTGCCTTTTATCACATCACTAGATGTGATAGTGATAGGTGAACACAGAAATAGGTCTGTGCCATAACTAAACAAATGACTAAAAAGAAATATGCATATATCTAGTTAGAAACACAAGTTTTGCACCTGGAACATTCAAGGTAAATGAGTCAATATTCACTAATAGTGTTCTTGCCTAGATTTGAAGAAAACAAACCAGGAATTTCTTTACTGATGTAAAATAAATAATAAGAATAAGAATGATAAAACCAATTTCCTAGCATGATCATACATTGTCTATTACACCATTGTGTACTTGCTAACAAGAATTTGCATACAAAATTGAAGGCTGTTTGTCTCCTGCAAAGAGCATGATAAATTTCCTCAGAGGATAGTTTCTGAATCATCACTGTCTCTTCAGTGATTCTTTTGAAGAAATTATTACCAAACACATTCCCTTTGTTTCCAAACCAGAGTACAGTGGCTCTCCCATGACCAGATGCTTACTTCATTTCTAGAATATGTAAAAATATAAGCCATTTTCTTAGCCTCTACATTATTAATAGAGTCAATAGCTCAAAAACAATGTTTGTCCTTCCTTAAATATGGCTATAAGAGTAGCCAAACTCTTAGAACTCATTCCTATTCTAAAAGAACTAGTATCCATGAGCACAGTAATCGCCACACTAATACTATCCAGGTTCAAAAATACACTGCCTATTTTGTTAACTTAATTTTACGAGCTTGGCTTTCTAACAGGGATTAGAAAGCAAAGAAATAACCATCTGAAATGACACGGCATTATCAAGAGTTGACTGTCTCCCTGTGGCTGCTTTTCTCTTTTTGTGCCAAAGAAATGGATACTGGATCTTTCTCTGTGCCTCTATCTATCATCTATCTATCTATCTATCTATCTATCTATCTATCTATCTATCTATCTATCTATCTATCTATCTTCCATCCATCTATCAGCTTTACCACTAACTCTTTTTGTTACCTGGCAAGCTATTTAACCTCTCCTGCCTTGTATTCTCATTATAGAATGACATTAATAATAGTGTCTACCCCAGAAGGTAGACATAGGTTTTATAAAATGAATATTTGTAAAGCACTGACTTGGTTATAGTAAGTACCATACAAGTGATTGGTAAATAAATAAACCAGAACCATTTCCACAGCTGGAGAAGAAAATGATGGTAATTATTGTTCTCTTGAATGAACATACTTGATTAAGATTGGATTTTTTCATTTACTCATCAAAACAAAGACCAGAAACCTCTGAAATGTAACGGATAAGCACTTCAAAATGTTCTTATTTTTTACAGATTGTGGAATAAATAAAGCTACAGCATAAAAGTCAGTACGCTTCCATATTTTTAAAAAAGAATAATGTTTTTGAATTGTTTATATTATTATGAAATTGAAACTGTAACCCAATTACTTTCATATACTAGATATGACACAGCTTAAAGAATTTTAAAATATAGCATAAAGAACTAACCTATTGCAGATTTTATTTATAAAATGTGTGAGATTACATTTTGGGGAAGAAATAATGCAAGCTGAAGGAAACAAACAAATAAATAAAAACAAAACAAAACAAAACAAAAACACTGTATTCATGAGAGTTCTCCAGAGAAATATCTATCTATATCTATCCATCCATCTATCTAAGAGATTTAATATAGAAAATTGACTTACATGATTATGGAGGCTGGGAAATCTCATGACCCGCTGTCTGCAAGCTGGATACCCAGGAAAGCTGGTGGTGAGTTCCAGTGTGAGTCTGAAAGGTTGATAACCAGGAGCACCAAGGGTATAAGTCCAAGTCTGAGGGAAGGAGAAAATCAATGTCTCAGCTCATCAGTCAGGCAGAGTAAATTCTTGCTTTCCCCACTTTCTATTCTACTTAGGACCTCAATGCATTGGATGATGCCCACCTACATTGAGGAGGGCAGTTTGCTTTATTCAGTCTACCTAGTCAAATGCTAATGTCATCCAAAAATTCCTTCTCACACACAACCAGAAGTAATATTTAACCAAATATCTAGGCATCCCATAATCCAGTTAAGTTATACAACTATAAATTTGATAAGAACTATGAGTAGGAAGAAATATATTAGTGTCTAAGTACTTACTGCCACTGAGTATAAGACTCTGGGGGCTGGAGAAAACCTAAGAGGAACTCGTATCTTTCTTTCTCTCATTTTACACAAAATATATTTGCCTTATTGAAGTGAAAAGCAATGTGATTGTCTATGGTTCCCTAAATGTGTAGCTTTGAAGTTTGAGGTCATGGCAGATACACTGCTATGTGTTCCCCAGATTTATTTTCTGGGTACACAGGAAGACTACACTCTCAGGCTACTTTTCAGTGAGACTGGGGCCATATGACTGTATGTTTGCTGAAGGTTTTACCCAACTCTGGCTATAAAAACTTCAGTGCAATCATCCATTTTCCCTTTGCAAGGTGATTTTCAAGGACCATCTTTCAAAAATGGAAACATTAAAAAATGGAAGTCACTACCTGAGTCTCAAGAAGATCCACCGAACATGTCTGATTATGATATAGGCAAGAATTAATTTCGTTTCATGTTGTCAATCAGATTTCATGTTTTAATTGTTACTACTAAATAGCCTAGCCTATTGTACCTGATGTAGAATTTTTCTAGATGACAGCTGGATTTTCCCAAATAGTTGGAATTCTTGCAAATTTCTTTCCATGGCTTTAAGAGTTACCAACAATCTTTTTTAGAATATCAAGATGCTCTTCTTGTATGCTCTTATGGTTTTATTTAGATTCTAACAGTATGTAAGTATTTATATGAGGAACTTTTTTTGGAAAAATCATCCATATAAAAATTTATCAGCTAATGTTCTTTACAACTATGTGCTTTTCTAATTGTTTGATAATTTTTCCAGTATCACTGAATGATAAAATAAAAAGAAATTCAGGAAGTTTCTTGATAAAATTTAATAATTACTTATTTTAGCAAACATTATTTCAACATCAACAATAATAAAAGATAATAATGTGCTTTGAAAATCACAAAAAATGAGGTGAAATATCTGTGCAATGTTAAAATTATGTATATTGGCATTTTTATTACAATATTAAGTGATTAATGGGATCAACTTCTTGAGATGAGAGGCGCCTGGGTGGCTCAGTCATTAAGCATTTGCCTTCGGCTCAGGTCGTGATCTCAGGGTCCTGGGATCGAGCCCCGCATAGGGCTCCCTGCTCTGCGGGAAGCCTGATTCTCCCTCTCCCACTCCCCCTGCTTGTGTTCCCTCTCTCGCTGTGTCTCTCTCTGTCAAATAAATAAATAAAATCTTAAAAAAAAAAAACAAAAAAACTTCTTGAGATGAAGGTTGTCTCTAATTTGTCCTCAACTTTTATTTTTACTGGAATATGATTGTCCTGGGGGTAATGACTCAGTGTTATACAAGATTGTTATATATGATTACAAGAAACCAGTGCATTTCTGGGAAAATGCAATTTTCTGAGCAGGAGGGAGATTTGATGATTACTTTAAATAAGAATCATAGAAGACATAAAAATGAACATAAAATGATGTTTCCTGTCTTGACAACTTAAAATCCTTCTGTAATTCTCTTGGCAATTTGGGGGTGGGGTGGGATAAAATAATTTATTCCCTATAATATCTTGTTAATCATAAATGCAAAATTTTAATTTCAATTTGATCAAAATCGATAACAAATAGGCATATATAGAACACATTTTTAAATGAAAACATGTATACTTGTTTCCTGAATGAAATTCATTTATTATTATTATTATTTTAGATGCATTAATTTGAAAATGTAGTTTTAATTATTTTAAATTATATTGCAAGTTGGGGGGATGAGATATATTCTATATCAACCATTTTCTAATAATCTGTAAACATTTGTGCAAATATGAGAAATACGGCTATCCTATTAGTTTTAAACACTCAATGTAACTGTTCAGTGTTTTAAGTTTCCTAGGACTGCCATAGCAAAATACCACAAACTGGATGGCTTAAAGCAACAGAATTACATTCTTTCATAATCTGGAATCTCAAAGTTCAAAATCAAGGTGTCACCAGAGCTATGTTTTCTCTGAATGCTCTGGTGGATAATCTGTTCTTTGCTTTTCTCTTAGCTTCTGCTGTTGCCAGTAATTCTTGGCCTTCCTTAGCTTGTAGATGCAGCACTACAATCTCCGCTTTCATTGTCATATGGTGTTCTTCCTATGTTCTCTTCCTTTCTTATAAGGATACCATATTAAATTAAGGGCCTACTCTACTCCAACATGACTTCCTCTTAACTTGATTACATCTGAAAGACTATTTCAAAAATATATATATATCACATTCACAGGTATAAAGGAATTGAACTTGAGCACGTCTTTTTGGGGGGTTCACAATTCAACCCATAATAATCACATATGTTTTCTTGGTCAATTTCTATTTTGAGGGAAAGAAGTTTGAAATAGCAGTTGGAAGTATGGATTCTGGATTTAGATAAACCAGTTAGAAATCACTGTTTTGCTCTTATGAACTGTATAGCTTTAAAGAATTAATTAAGTCTGTGGGCCTCAATGCCCTCACAAGTAACATGCACTGACAGTAGTACTCACTTCAAAGGTTTTAGATATGATTACATGAAAATGCAGGTCCAGCAGAATGCCAGGGACATGGTAAATACAAAGTAAATTTTAGTGTTTATGACTGTTTTTGCTATTACTACAACTATTTGAGTTTTATTCAACTTTCATTGAATAGTTCCATTCAGAAACTGAAATTCTCTGTAATTCACAAAAGAGTACGCACATTTACCTAGTTACTATGATAAACATACTTTTTGGTGAAAGTTATTTGGAAAATTTGGCCAGAGTTCAGTAATATCAATATCAATCAGTCACTTTAGTAAGATCAATATCAAATCAAAATGTAGTATAGATAGATCAACAGACAGATATACATAAAGTATAGAATCACCGATATCAACAGTTTTTTTAATACTCTGCTCAAATTCTCAGGGTATTTCATAGGCTACTATGCATTATTAATCTCTGAGGCGTTGGGAGTAATAGTTTATATAATTTCCAAACTCATTGTCCATGAACCCAATTTTTATGGTATACCTTGGAAAAATTATATTCTTTAGAACATATATTAAGAAATGATGTACACAAATAATAGATAATTGTGATTAAAATTTAAAAAAATAAATTTAAGTACAACAATGTGCCTTAAATTATACAGATATTTGTGAAAAATCTCATCTCTTAGACATATACTTTTACTCCTAATAACTTAAAAAATATATATCTATTACAGTATTCTGGATGATTATATGAGAGATTAGTTTTAAGGATTTTGCTGCTGAAATTATTTGAACTAAAACCTACAAACAAAATGCTTTGTTTGGAAGACTCAGTATTGTCCAGATGCCAGTTCTTCCAAACTTGATCTCTGGATTCAGTGCAATCCCAATCAAAATCCCAACAAGTTATTTTATGGATATAACAAAGTGAGTTTAAAGTTTATACGGAGAGTCAAAAGACACAGACTAACCAATACAACATTGAAGGAGGAGAATAAAGTTGGAGGACTGACAACTTAGCTTTAAGACTACTGTAAAGCTATAGTAAACAAAACAGTATGTATTGGTGAAAAAATAGACAAACAGATCAATGGAACAGAATAGAGAGCTCAGAAATAAACCTAGGTAAGTACAGTGAACTGGTCTTTAATAAGAGAGCAGAGGCAATAAAATGGAACAAAGACAGTTCTTTCAAAATATGGTGCTAGAATAACCAGATATCTAATGGAAAAAAAAATCCAGATACAGATTTTACACCTTTCATGAAAATTAACTCAAAATAGATCATAGATCTAAATGTAAAACCCTAAATTATAAAACTCCAAGTAGATAACAGAGGAGAAAACTTAGATGACTCTGGGTATGATGATGATGCTAGACATGATCCATAAAAGCAATGTAAATAAGGTGGACTTCATTAAAATTAAAAAAAAAAAGTGCTGCTCTGCAAAAGACTCTACCAAAAAACTATTAGAACTAATTATGAATTCAGTAAAGTTGCAGGATACAAAATCAACATACAGAAATCTGTGGCACTTCAATATAGTAATGATGAAGTAGCAGAAAGAGAAATTAAGAAAACAATCGCATTTATAATTGCACCAAAAATAATAAAATACCTAGCAATAAACTTAACCAAGGAGGTGAATCAAGACCTGTTCTCTGAAAACTATAAAACATTGATGAAAGAAATTGAAGATGACATAAAGAAATGGAAAGCCATTCCATGCTCATGGATTGGAAGAAAAAATTGTTAAAATGTCTGTACTACCCAAAGCAATCTACAGATTTAATGCAATATCTATTAAAATACAACGAGTATTTTTCACAGAACCAGAACAAACAATCCTAAAATCTGTATGGAATCATAAGAGATCCTGGATAGTCAAAGTAATATTGAAAAGAAAGACAAAACTGGAGGTAACCATTCCAGACTTCAGGTTATATTACAAAGCTGTAATAATCAAAACAGTATGGTACTGGCACAAAAATAGACATATAGATTAATGGAACAGAATAGAAAACCCACAAATAAACCCATGATTATATGGTCAACTAATCTTTGATGAAGTAGGCAAGCATATGCATTAGGAAAAAGACCATCTCCTCAACAAATGGTGTTGGGAAAACTGGACAGTCACACAGAAAAGAATGACACTAGACCACTTTCTTACACCATACACAAAAATAAACTCAAACTGGATTAAAGACCCAAATGTGAGACCTGAAGTCATAAAATAATGCATTTTAAAAGGAGAATTAAAACAGGAAACTCAATATTGTGCATTATATTGGAAAGCAAGCATATAAAAGAAAATCAAGAGTTTTACATGCTGAAAAGAATGAGTCAAAGTCTTCATTTTTAGAGATATGGAGCAAAAATTGCAAAGGTAGGAGCTTGGTGAGTAATTTAGGGTGCACAAATGGGGGCAGGAAAAGTATGTGAGTGTGAAAAAACACTGGTTTCTTCACAGGGCCTGACCAGGTTTCAGGGCTTTGGTCTGCTCCTATTGGTTGGTGCCTTGTTTCTCCTTGCACAAAGCACTCAATTCTCGGGGCTCCCTGTGCATAACCTGTGAAATAAGAGTGATGGAACGAAAAGGTCATTTCCAGCTGGAAAGTCAAATGTAGCTTTTTGGAAAAAAAAATAAGGCAAGAGTGAGAGAGAAAAAGATGATACTTGAAGGATTAACAATGATTGTTTTCTTATATATGACAGAGTCCTGATCATGTTGGTAGACAGAAAAAGATCCAAGGCAGAGCATGGCTAAATTGACTATTTAAATGGGGGAGGATATGTGTAGACTAGGATGGGGAAAGGAATACAAGTTACAAGTAAGGGACTAACTAAGGTTTCACACAAGTGAAAAAAAATAATCATTTCTCAAGAAATAATAACAATAGTTAACATTTATTAAGGATGTACCAAACAGGTGCTGTCCTAAATGCTTTGCATATAATAAATCTTTTAACTCCCACAAAAATCTAAAATACAAAAAGTTTTTATTCCAACTTTACAATTAAGGAACTCAGGGGTTCCTTGCCCAGGAAGCTGTGACAGGGACAGGATTTTGACTCAAAATTCTGACTCCAGATTGTATAGGCTGGTAGGCAGAATCCTGTGGTTTGATCACTTACTAAGACTGGTTACTTAGCCAAGCCATTTACTACTCTGCTCCTCTGTTTCCTTATTCATCAAACAGGCAGAATACTTTCTTTCCATATAACTTTCAGAGCTTACTCGGAAGCATACATGAGAAATTGTACTTTGTAAAGGGTGAATTAGGATAGATATGTGGTATATTTTTATTAAAAATGGACAAATAGGCATATAAAGTTTTAATTGAAAGGAAAGAAATTAAAGGTTTTAATCTTCAATGCCCTTGATTATTCATTAATGGAGACAGGGTCATATACTTAAAATAAAGAGACAAACAGTATTTAAGCTTAAGGGGCAAGGAAAAAATCTGGACAAGTTAATACTGGATAATCCCCAGTAGTACTACTATTTTTACTCTAGTTTGATAATGGGAAATTTGCCAGACCATAACAAAGGAAATTCCAGATTATGATCTAGCAGATACTCTTATGTTGGCTTCAGTGCCTTTTTGCTTTCTATATAGTCTGTCAACATTCATACCATCTTATATTAGTGCAGTGTGTCAGACATACAATTGCACTCACTATGGAAACCAAGATTTCTCATGAGATTCTGAACATTAATTAGCATGACAGCAACGTTGGATGCATATACCCACACAAGAGCTTTTCTTTCTGAGTTTTCTCTTTTTCTTCTTTGGCTAAGACTAGAAAATAAAGCCTGAGGGGTTTTGGTTTTTATTTTTGTTATTTCTTTGAACCTGAATATGAATCTGCTTCTATTTTCAATGCTATTGTTGTTTAATACAAACTACTTTACTTTTCTTTTTGCGATGCAGCAAATCTTAACAACATGATGAAAGCATGGGTGGCAAGTATTACTCTTACTTTTTCTGGTTTTTTGGCTCAAAAAAATCTGTGTGGAAAAAAGAAAGACAAAGGGAAAATTATGTCTGTGCCCACCCACAACTGGAAAGCCCTCTTAAGTTAAAATAATTAAAGCCCAATCTCTGGCTGGAGGCTGTGTGTGTATAAACCCCAGAGATAACATAAAAACGGCCTTCTGGGCATCCTCTGAGACAGAGGATGCTCAATCAGATTCCAAGAACTCAAGAACATGTGTTTTATAAGAGAGAAAGCCAAAATACAAACTTTCCTGTAAGAACTACAAATACCATATGGAAAATTGATCCCATAAACTAAGAAGAAAAACACAATGAAGGCATGGCTTTTGAATCCCACTATGCCATTTAAGGGGATATAATCCAGTCTTTTATCCTAATTTCCAAAAAAATTATGATTGAATTAAAAGGGAAGATTTAACTAATAATTCAGGTACTATTTCTCACTGTCTTAGTAAACCTTAGACAGACTCCTACCTTGTCTTGTTATTTTGCAAAATAAACCAGTATGAGAGAGAAGGGGGTGGGAGAGAGACCATTACTTTCATTGGTTTCCTGTATTATGTGGTATTGTGCGTGAGTGTTTATGTTTCCTTTCAAGTAAAGTTGTAGGATGGTAACAAATCTGTCTTAAGTTCTAAGGAGTTGCCCAATACATAGAGAAAATAGGCCATAATTACTAGCCAATGATGAGATTATAAACTACAATTAGCATAAACTTTATCCTTATATAAAATTATATTTTTACATGATATTTACTATTATTTCCAAATGAAACAGAAAAAATGTCATTTATCAAGTCTTATATCTTTAATAGAGCCTTATGTTTTGCTTGTAGAATATAATATTTAAAAATTTTACTTTAGCCAATTTTTTTTAAAAGATTGTATTTATTTTTTGACAGAGCGAGAGAGCACAAGCACAGGGAACAGTAGAGGGAGAGGGAGAAGCAGGCGCCCCACCAAGCAGGGAGCCCGATGCGGGGCTCGATCCCAGGACCCTGGGGTCATGACCTGAGCTGAAGGCAGACGCTTAACCATCTGAGCCACCCAGGCACCCCTACTTTAGCCAATTTAAGCATACTTACATATTGTCCCTTTCAAATAATTCTATCATTTCCTAGAAAATTATTTCTGTTTGTGTTTTGAAATTTTTCATTGTGTGCTTCTGTTTTGAAGGGATTTTTTTCCTTAAATGAAAAGCCCATTGACTGGCTTATAAAATGATCCCTCCAGAACAGATTTACTTTTATTTCTGCTTTGCACTCTATAGATGTCATGGGTTTTGGATCAAATTTTTTATCACTCGGGCGCCTGGGTGGCTCAGTCATTAAGCGTCTGCCTTCGGCTCAGGTCATGATCCCAGGGTCCTGGGATCGAGTCCTGCACTGGGCTCCCTGCTCGGCGGGGGGCCTGCTTCTCCCTCTCCCACTCCCCCTGCTTGTGTTCCTGCTCTCGCTATCTCTCTCTCTGTCAAATAAATAAATAAAATCTTTAAAAAAAATTTTATATCACTCTTTTCTTCAAGATTCTCACAGTATGAAAATAAGGTTAATTTGAACTTCATACCAGAACAAACATAGGATTGTTGTCTTTATTTAGTCCAAAGAATTTTTGATTTGCAAAATGAGTTTGCATCTTTTTGCATTGCCTTTCAGTTTCTTCTGCATTAGTGGCACCTATGGATTTCCTTTTCTTTCCTGTAAATCCACTTTAGTAAGCCCAAATTCAACATTTTAGGCAACTTGTGGTCAAAGATGTTTCTGTCATTTTTCTGGAAATTGAAATCTGAAAGTACCTTTTCCTTTATCTTATAAAGTTGACCTTATGTGCACAAACTTGGTCCTTGGTTCAAAACTCACTTTTATTGTTCTTCCATGGACTGCTATTATAGTCATTTCTAATAATATAACTAGCACCTTAAAATTCATCACACAAAAATAATACTGTGAATCTTGATGATAAGGTAGAACAGTGGGCAAATGACTATATAGCAACCAGAATGAATAATTCATAGTGACATCAGCCATATGCATTGAATCTTAGCAATATACTATTAAGTTTTAATAAGTTCCAAAAATTTAGAAACACCATTATACCCATTTCAAAAAGTTATAAAAAAAAAAACAAAGCAAGAGAATATTGAGTACTAGTTACTGATGAGGGTTATCTCTGGTGATGGTATCTTGAAGGCAGGTGTAAGAGTAGAATATGAGAGCCAGGCATACTGCATTGTTAGATGTATACCATTTTCAAATCCTTTTATTTTCAACTCAAAACAATCTTACGTAAAATTCAGGTATTGTCACACTCTGTTCTGCCTTCTGGTTGTGGAATTTTTTTTTATTTGTATTCCTAAGCAGTTCTGGAATGTCTATGATTTGTAGGATTGCAAACAATAATGTATACCTCAAAGTATTCAGGTCTTTTTATAGCTGAAATGATGCAATGATGAGATCAATTCATAGTTTCTTTATTTCATTTGAGGCAGATTCACTGGGTTAAGGCAGACTTTTCACAGGACCATATGAAAGTAAATGGACACAATTTTTGGTCAAAGTTGTCTCACAGAAACTTGTCAGCCCAGGATACACTATTTGTAGAAATAATATGAAATTAAACTTTTGACAAAGATGAAGAAAAATCTTAATGTGATTTTATAGTGAAAAAAATAATTAACAGCACAAATTTGTTATCCTCACCTTTTTTTTTTCCAGAGAGAGGAAAAAAAATAATCACGTTTGGTGAATGGGAAATTTATGATTGGGCAAAGAGTACCCTGGAAGTGATTACAAATTAAGATACTCTCTCTAACTTCCAGAATGTTCTCCCAGCCTTCTTCTTGTCTGGAAATTTTCAAGAATAGACTAGTTATTAGGCACATTTTCAAAAATGGCAGTTTAACTTTCAGTCAAAATGTCATAGTCCTCTTTCTTCCTGCCCCTCCCTTCTAAACACAACTATAAACCCTGGAAATAATACAAGAAGCAACCGAAGGAGAACTCTCAAAGATTTTAAGAAGACAAACTTGTTTGGAACCCCAGGATTTGAGGGGCAATGGCAATTTATCTTATGTTTCCCTATGTAACAGAAGAAAGTGACCCAGATCTCTCATTCCTCAGCTCAGGTAGGCTCATTGTGCCACAGAATGGAATGTGTATCTCTCTGACATCATCAGGAAAGCCCAACACCACTGAGGATGGATCAGGATCTCTGCCAACAATAAGTGGCCATTGGAAATGCCCTCTTGTTAGTTATATCAGCAAATGCTCAGCCATTAGGCCTTTTTCTCTATGTGATCTTTGTTTTTCACTCATCTGTGAATGATCTCACTCCTAGGGAACACTGGAGTGAAGATTAAGTATGTTTTCTTCCAAAGAGATTTTCTTTTTCTGCTTTGAGGAAAATGGTTTAACTGCCCATTAAAAACCACTATAATCTTCTTCATGCAGCCTGGCTTACAATGATCTAATGTTCACCTCTTTTAGCTTCAAGTCTGAGTTTCAGGACCTCAGTGCTGATATGGTCACCGTCCAGCTTTAGCATTCACTTACAAATTTGAGTTCCAATTTCTCTTTTTCTCTCTCTCATCATAAAATATTGATTATGTAGAGACCATAAATGCATTAATCATCATATTTTATCTAAAATCAATTTATTAGCTGCAGCACAGACCTTCAGGGCAACTGGTTTGATTATGGCACGAAGCAAAATTCTCAAGCAGATTTTTTGACTATTTAAACTCAACTAATATATGCTGGCGAGTCTGCAACAACTCACTGGCTGAGGAATTACTGGTGTACATAGCCAAGGCACTGCAAAACACCTTAGGGTAAAAATTATGCACTTTGATTAAGAATTTTTAAGAATTATTCACAACTGTCTCTAAATTTAACTGGGTAAGCATCACTATTTTTTCCCTGAATTTCCTTTTGAAATTTTTAAATTTGTAAAATATATTGATATTTAACTTAAAGAGATATTTCAATTCCAGATGATTCTTTTTAATGGCTACCTAAATAGGTGCGCCTGGGTGGCTCAGTCAGTTAAGCGTCTGCTTTCAGCTCAAGTCATGATCTCCAGGTCCTGGAATCCAGCCCCTGGGATAGAGCCCTGTGGCAGGCTTCCAGCAGGGAGCCTGCTTCTCCCTCTCCCTCTGCCCCTCCCCACCACGCCCCATTTGTGTTATCTTTCTCTCAAATAAATAAGTAAAATCTTAAGAAAAAATAACTACCTAAATATTTTACCACGTAGACAACTGTATTAAACTTAGTAAGAATTAGAAGTCAAATTGAAGTGTATACATTTATGAGGACAACAAATCATTCACTTTAGAACTCCACAAAAACTTAATTTATCCTAAATGAGAAGTGTCATATGAATAGTAGTACTGCCAAGATAGTTACTCTTGATTTAGATTATTAACATGCAACAGTCTTGGCTTGTATCTATATAGTGTATTATGTCATTAATTACAGTAGCATTAGGAAAAAAAAAACCCATAAAGCACTCACAAGATATAGTTTATGTCGAAAATTCTGTCACTTTATAAAAGAGAAATTGCACATAAACAATAAGTGGAGCAAAGTCTTACACCTAAAATCTAATTGAGGAAGTGAAAAATCTTAGGAATCCATAGCTGTGTTTTGAACCTAGAGCCCTAGTGCAATGGTTTAGAATTTTCCATCAAATCTTTAACCATATTTTGTAGGATTTATTTAACAATCCATTGAATCCATAGTGCATGTCACAATCCCATGAGTAGCTTGTTCAAAACAAGAATCTTTTGAGATTCTTTGGAACTCATCACAGACCTATACAATCAGAATCTCTAGAGATAGAAACTGGTTATTTTCAATTTTTAAGATCTTCAGTTAATTCCAGAATAAACAATTCTTTTTAATTGTTTAATTCAATTTTTACTTGTTTAAGTTAATTGCTCAAGGTAGGTGATCTCTAACTTAATTCTCAAGTTCAAATTCTATGATGTAATTTGGATCCTGCATTAGCCAACAACTGAAAATATATTGATTTTAATAAAAACCCAAATCACAATTATAAAGAGGATTATAAATTTGATCATTCACAATTGCAAAAAAAGAAAAATCACCTTTTTTTTTTTTCTGGACTGTGATTATTTTCTTTACTGTATTCCTCCTCTGCTGCCTGCCTTCTGAAAGTCTATAATAGACTCTGATGATTTAGCATATTTATTTTCTGTAAGTAAATATCAAAAGATTTTATTTCACAGCTAGGATGCTAGCTTCTTGGTATTAGGCACTTAGGCCATATATTTTGTTTTCACACAATTTTTAGAATATTTTAAAAGTATAAAAATGTGATTTTTAATGGGAAATCTTATATGATTATTTTTACATTTACATACAAACCTAATACAGCAATTATATTTAAATTAAAATTTTTCATTTATGGGAAGCATGCTACATTAAATAAATAAACAACAACAATGACTGAAATCACACTATTATTGTCCAGTTTAGGAGCTTGTAAATTAGTTGGTCTGATCTATTGTGCACCACTATACCCCAGCTGGCTTCTGAGGTCTCCTTCCTTTCAAAATCCTGGGTTATACTCTTCCAAAGATTATAGTTATCATCACCTACAGGTATAATAAATGTATTATTGTCCTGTGCTTGTTTTGAGAAATAAGAGAAGGCCCTTATCTTGCCTTTACATAAAAACATCACTTCTGCTCAACTGTTCCATGTCTTTAAAATACAGAATTAGATTTTTAGAGCCTTTTTTATTAGCATTTATTAGCATATATATTGCATATATATATTATTAACACAAATACATATATTCACTTGAATTATTTTTTGAAATGATAAGACTTTAGTATCATATGTACATTTTAGTGGGGGGAAGACATGAATGGCTAGAAGGGGTTTGAGTACCTGCAGTCTAAAAGCCCACCATGGACTTTTCTGTATAGAGCAATTAATGACCTTTGATATAGATAATCTCTAAATTTCTTCTAACTTTCAAAGCCAATGAGATTGTTTCATTTCATTCATGTCAAATAAGTAATGTAGAAATGGTAAAATTGTGGGGTGCCTGGGGGGCTCAGTCAGTAAAGTGTCTACCTTCCACTCAGGTGGTGATCCCAGAGTCCTGGGATGGAGCCCCATGTGGGGCTCCCTGCTCAGCTGGGAGCCTGCTTCTCCTTCTCCTAGTTCCCTGCTCATGCTCTTTCTCTTCCTCTCTAATAAATAAATAAAATCTTTAAAAAAAATAAATAAATGGAAAAATTGTGTTTGCATTCTTTATAAGGTATTAGTATCCTTCACTTTTAATGACAGATTTGTTGTTGAGAGGTTTTGTATAAAATATAATTAAAATGACATAAAATACGTGTAATTTGTCACTAGGATTTATCATTTTATGAAATGGAAATTTTGCAAATCACTCTGCCCCATTTGGTAAATTCATCATTTTTTTTTTGGTGTGTAAATGTATAGGTACTAAAATTGAAAACTTGAAGAACTTGTCACAAACTTGCATGTGAAAAAAATTGTAGAATGTATATTTAAAAGGCCTTTACATTTCTTTTTTCTTTTCTTTTTTTTTGAGAGAGAGCGAGCATACACGCATGCACAGGTGAACATGAGAGGAGGAGGGGCAGAGGGAGAGGGAAAGAGAGAATCCCAAGCAGGCTCCACCCCCAGCGAAGAGCCCAATGCAGGGCTCAGTGAAGTGGGGCTCTATCCCAGGACTCTGAGATCACGACCTGAGCTGAAATCAAGAGTTAGATACTTAACTGACTGAGCCACCCACGTGCCCCAACATTGATTGAATATTATCATTATTTGTTTCATCATCCTATGAAAAGCAAGATTTTTAAAACACGTTGGACAATACATAACTCACGCAATATTCACACAAATGTCTACCATTTTAAACTAGAAATGAAAGACTCACACCTTCCCAGAACATTTCTGTAAGAGAACACCCTATTTAAAGATACCCAAGCTCTTAATTTCCTCTTGCAGAGTAAGTTCTTGGTTTCATTATTTTATATCACTACTCTTTTGGATAATAAGAATCAGTGTACAGTACCCATATTAGCATAACATGTTACTATTAGAAAGTTTGCTTGACTTAGTTAAGTTTCCATTTGAGATTTTTCATTTAACTGCAATTTATATTAAGATAATAGTTCATAGCTGACTAATGGTCTGAGAGTTTACCTTATTTATATTTTAACAATATACCTTCTACACGTAAAGAAAATGTATCTCCAGAATGTAAAATAAAAATAATAAATATCATTATGAATTACAACTCCTATATTGAGAATAATAATTTCCTATATAAAAAATAAGAAATTATGGATAGCTTTGGTTTCTACACTAACAAGAGAGAAACTGAAAATGGCCTTTTCTTATTTCATTTTTATTTCCTCAGTTTTATTGGTCATATATCCAGGATTCATCATATAAATCTTTCAAAATAACTAGATATTACAAGAATAGTTTATAATTCAGCTCTGATTGCACAAATATTTGACACAGGAAAGCATTTTTACAGACACATACATTTACTTATAAGAATATTTTAATAAAGAAAATAAGTCTCTATATGTCTTACAGAAATTCTATGCAGTTTTTTTCCCATTCAACCATCATTTCAAGTTTTCTATCACATGTCTATCATGTCCAATAAACCAAATTACAAATTACAATTATAATTTTCAACCATTACTGAGATACACAATGTTAAGAGTTTTTAGGCCTTTTCTAAACTTTCCTGACCTAAATAAACTTTCATATATTTAAACTAGAAGAGGTAATTTAAATGCCATTCCTTCTAAATATAGCTTGCAGCAGGTTAATCACTGGGCTTGGTGATCTTCTCCTCCTCACTTACGCAAGACCAGCTAGTAGCTTTACCCCTGCTGCACCAAGCAGAAAGGATAAAGTCCTTGCATTCCTAATAGTTTCAAACCCCAAAAACATCCCTAGAAATAAAGGTTAAATACAAATATTAGGAAAGCTAACACTTGCTAATGATTAGAATAAAGAACATTTTGGGGGATGCCTGGTGGCTCAGTCAGTTAAGCATCTGTCTTCAGCTCAGGTGCCTCTTCGGGCTTCTTAGAGCTCCTTACCCTCTGCCCCTCCCCCTGCTCGTGCTCTCTCTTTCTTTCTCTCACTCTGATAAATAAATGAATAAATAAATAAATAAAGAACATTTTTCAGTTCAAGGTCTCTCCTAAGCTGAAGACATAAAAGAAATAAAGTATAAGGCAATAGTTTTATAAATATTGAAAAATTAAAATAATGCTAATCACTTAGGTCAGTGGTATATCCTTTCCAAAGTGCCAGAAGATACAGAATGTTAGACTCTAAGGCTAGCTGAACTTAGTATCCAACATTCTTCTTATGCTGCCACTTTGAAATAGCCTAATACTCACTTGCCTAGGGCAAGTCATCATTCAGGCCAAAGGGAACTTTGCAGAATACTGACCACAGTTATCTAAAGAGGCAGGACACACCAGGGGAAACATTTGGCATTCATGCCATTCCTTCACTGTTACGGAAATGTGTGTCCACTTGGCAAAGGTTGTCTTACTTTTCAGATAGCATGAATGAAAACCAAGAGACCAGAGGTATTCCATAGTCAAGTTCCTGACTACTCTGCTCCAATTATCCAACATTCTTGAAAGGATTCTTTAACCAAGCCCTTGTCCAATAAGAGATTTAACAGTACTTGAGGACTACAATATGTCCCATTTCTATTCTATTTCTCTTGGTTTCTCTCTTTCTCACACTAGTGTTAACAAACTGCTACAGGTTTTTACCAAAATACTGTAGCAGGAGTTCGAAATGCGTTATTTTGCATTACCAAAAGTGTTCAATCACATTATAATGGGTGACATTTGCATATAACTAGGTGGCCAAACAATGTCTACTTCCGTGATTTTGCAAATTAGCATAGTCAATGTATTCATCATTGTTCTTGTCCTCCTTTCTCAAAACAAACATCAAGTTAATCAGTTCAGCTTCACTCATTGGTGGTGCCTGTTCATTCTCTTCCTCCATATGGATGTGAGTGATGGCTATGGAAAATTCTAGGCCATCACGCAAATTATTGTCATCATAATCAAGCATTTTGAAATAACGGAGCTGTAGCTCTTGTGGAGACATCTCCGTCTCTGGTTTGTTGATGATGCTTTTTAGGTGCTCCATGATATGCTCTTGGTCATGCACTGTGTTTTCATCCAGGCCCACACTGCCAGGATGGGAGAAGCTTGCTCCAGGCACCTCAGCTCTGGAACCCAAAGTTTAAAAGGCCTAGAGCGGGCCACACAGGAAGGGGGTTCTGAGCAGCCACAGAGATCTCATGGTCACCAGTACCCTTGCTTCCCCTAGTTTCCAAGCAGTTTTCCTCAGACATGAAGCCTTCCAGCCAACTTTTCCTTATTTCTTAAAGATAGTCTTAACTTATTTGTTTTTAACTGGCAATAGGTTTGGAAGAATTTCCCAGATAAATTGGTTGTTTGTTTTTAGTTACTGAAATTTAGTTACTAATACATATTGTAAAATTCTAGAGCATGAGCAATAATGTTATGAATTATGCTACCTTGCTTTATTTATATTTTTGTGTTGAAAGTTAAGAGAAAGGTGAAGCATTACCTACCCTTTTTTTCCTAGGGAAAAGAGCTTCTTGCATTCTAAATGCTTAGTAATTCTATGATTTGAAATGTATAAATAGCTAAAACTTAGTTTTTCTCTCTCTTATAGACTTTGTATTGAGGAAATTTCCATAATTCCATAGTTATACTTCTAATATTTTAATTGGGAACATGTAAGAAAAGTGAGTGTGCTACATTATTCTGTAACTGGAGATTCAGTTAGTCAGTATAATGATGGTCTTTTGCCAAAATTAATTCTGACAAGGAACATTGGCATAATATATTAAATGCCAAGCCATAGAAACAACACCCCAGAAATAGGAGCTGATGATTCAAGCTTGGCAGAGTCTCCTTGTGCTCAATGTTAAAAACTAGCTTAAAGGCTGGCCATAACAATGGTTGAGAAGGAAGAATTCTTCTTTCCAACATGTTCCTCGAGTTTAAAAAATAATGGAGATTTCAAAAATTGTTGAAAAATACAGGTCTAGAAAATAAGGTCAAGAGATGAACTTGGAGGCCACCAATAAATAAAAGCCACAAATTATCATGGGAAGATTTTTTTTTTTAAAAGCTTTTAGACAGCTTCCATCTGAGGACTGTGTGTTGGTCTTTACCTTCTGTCCTTTCAGTAATGTTTTAATATCTTTAGGTTTGATAATTCCTCATTAATGTTGTGAGATGGATTAATTTTTAAAGGTAACAGACTTTACAAGAAAATTCATGAATAATTTCAACTCATTTAATTATCTCATGTCTTTACATTTGATCTGGACCTTCTAACTGTAGATAGCTTTTTTTTTTTTCTCTCAAAGTTCTTCAACAACCTGGTTGTCTCTTCATTAATTCACACTGTTCCTGCAAAGTACTATACTGGAACACTCAAAATAAAGCCATTAGAGTCCTAAGTATTATTTTATGCCCTTTTACTGTGAGACACTTTAAAGTTAAATAATACATTTTCCTATGTAATCTTTATGAAAGTGCTACTGCATATTCAAATCAATTGTATTAGTAGTCCAGTTTATCTGTTTTATTTCACAAATGAGTAACTTGAGAATAGAGGAAAAAGGTATTTGAATGAATGAGTCCAATAGGAAAATAAGTGGTAGAACAAGAATTTTCTGTGAAGAGAGAATATTGTGCAAAGTTATAGAGGTGAAGAACTCTGCCAACATCCAGTTTTTAGCATCTAAACCATCTTGGCTATTCTGCAATCACAGGATTTGAGCCACTGGGAATAGATATGCATGTGTGAGTGTGAGTGTGTGTGTGTGTGTGTGTGTATGTTTAGCTAAATATATGGCTATATTTTGTCACACATAGTATACTTACTTCTGTATATACACATACATATAATACATATATACACACACACTATATATAGTACATTTTTTCTTTGTGCCTCCAATATCTTTCTTTTTTTTTTCTCCAATATCTTTCTGTATCCAGTTTTATACAGTCATTTTCTCCAAATATCTCTCTCTCTAGTTTTCTTGTCCACAACAATGGAAAAAAAAAAAACAGAAAAAAATGAAAATTTAGGTTGAGTACTGGACAATGATTTTTTTCCTTCATAGAGAAACACAGACACCTATATTTGTATTTAAAATGTATTGGTTTATAACCAACATTTCAGTTTATAGTACTTAAAATATATTTGGCTAATTTAAAAAAAAGGTTTGATTAACAAGGGAAACCTATTTGGGATTTTGTTAAAATTTCAGCTCAAATACGAAGATGTTATAAAACACACAAACCACAGTTTCTTAGAACTGGAAATGCTTTAAGAGTGCATATAAATTGAACCATCATTTAAAAGATGAAGAAAATCGTCTTTCAATGAATTAATAAAATTCAGAATATCTTTTAGAGAGTAGAAGGGACATTTTTTAAGATTTTGTTTATTTATTTGACAGAGAGAGCGAGCACAAGCAGGGGGAGTGGCTGAGTGAGAGGGAGAAGCAGACTCCCCACTGAGCAGGGAGCCCAACAACTATGTAGGGCTCTATCCCAGGACCTTGAGCTGAAGGCAGATGCTCAACTGACTGAACCACCCAGGCGCCCCGGGAAGGGACTTTTTATGAGAACAGATAACACAGTAGACCAGTGTTGTAATAGTATAAACACTGATTATGATTACGTAGAAAGTAGTATTCTCAGGGTAAAAGCTGCGGCTCTGGAGATATTTTTGAATTCTGGTTCCTATACACTTTGTAGCTATCTGAGCTATTGTATCTCTTTTCATTTTCCATTTTAGGATAATAATACTACGTTTTTCATGGGGTTGCTAAATATATATTAGTGTAGGTATGTTAGAGTCTAGCACATATTATGCATGCAATAAATATTAATTATAGTTATTATTATTTACTATTACTAAAGCGACTATGAGAAATTGTGAAAGAACAGGTACTGTATTTCCCTATTTTGGATTCTATTTGGAAGGAGAAAGGGAAACTAAGGATGATTCATTTTCTGGGAAATATGGTTGTATCAAGGCTTTAATTTTAAAGAAACCAGTACTTAGTGAAATAGTGCTTAAATATTAGCAAGTACCCCTTTATGGTCTCCACTGGGTAATCCAACAAAGCAAGCTGCACTGTGTTGGAGAGGAAAAAAAAACAAAAACAAAACAACACATGACTTCTAAGGAAACTGTTCAAACTGAAGGAACCCAAGAATGTTTAAGAAATATTACTAAGGAAAGAAAGCATAAATGGAATTAGGCACTTCATTTTCCTAAACTGAGGACATAAATTGGTTTCATTTCACATCCCATTCCAAAAAATTGCTAGTGTCTTCATTGATTACTACTTTGAAAATGTCTCTGAGACTATGCTTATATTCTTCAGGAGAGGAGATAATCTATAACAGTCTGTTACAGGTGAGAAGCGGTGTGTTAGTGGCAAGTAATTTATCAGACTTCTAGATCATACAGTCAAAGAACCTTAGAATTCAAACATTTCCGGGGCGCCTGGGTGGCTCAGTCATTAAGCGTCTGCCTACGGCTCAGGTCATGATCCCAGGGTTCTGGGATCAAGCCCCACATCGGGCTCCCTGCTCGGCAGGAAGCCTGCTTCTCCCTCTCCCACTCCCCCTGCTTGTGTTCCCTCTCTCGCTGTGTCTCTCTCTGTCAAATAAATAAATAAAATCTTTAAAAAAAAAAGAATTCAAACATTCTCAGAGATAATATAGTTCCCCTTTCAATCTAATTGCTGGAATCGCTCACATGTTTAAAATGTAAGTCACATGCTTTATTAGATTTTGAGTTTCTTCAGAACAAAAACTAGGAAGAATAGGTTGAATTTGCAGGCAAAAAATATTTGAGTTAATAAAAAAGAGTATTTCTAACAAGTAAAGCTCTCCAATAGTGAAATACACTTTCTTTTAAGTAGTGAGTATTCTTTTGGGTAATTGTCTAAGAGGAGACTTGATGACATATATCTTCTGGATTAAAGGGAAATAATTAGAATAGATAACATTTAGTTTCTGGTCTAATTTTAAAATTCAGCAATTTCATGAATGTCATGAGTACCTGTCCTAGCAAAATTACGTGGGAAAGAGACATTATTAAAAATTAATTCCTCATTCATGGGCATCTGGCTGGCTCAATTGCAGAGCATGTGACTCTTGATCTGAAAGTCGTGAGTTCAAGCCACATGTTGGGAGTAGAGCCTACTTGAAAAAAAAAAAATCCCTCATTCATAAAATTAAAAATGGAACATGGACTATATTGTTGGAAAGCCCCAAACAACAACGTTTCTGTGATGAAACACTAAAATGTAGTCTTCAAATGTAAAATAATTAAGATGGACTGTAAAAGTATGCTTGAATGATATTATAAAGGTGAAAATAATGAGTAATAAAAAGAAACAAGTAATTTACTGGATATGGCAAGATTTTTTAAACATAAGCTAAAATAGATAATATTCTTGTATTATAGAATATAAATGATGAACCTCTTGTATGAAATCCACCACATTTGGAAATCTAGATTTATTCCACTTAGGACACCTTTTATTCAGCTCAACTGTCCAGACAAAGATTCTCCACAGGAACAGCTGAGATATTTAATTGTAGGAGGTAAGACATAGGATTTTAAGTAAGTCACTTCTATGCTATTTTACAAGATACCCACATAACATATTTTGTAACCGTTAGGAACACATTATCATGCAACATATTTTAAAGTAAGAACTTGAACAAGACAATAGAAATGACACAATACATAATGTACTTTTATTTCTGTTTTATTACCTCATCATTCTCAGGAAATACAAATAATCAATTCATACTTTGGAGAGTAGGTGTTGATCCTTCTTCTCTGGCCACCACTCAGAATTTCCAGTATGATGCATTTCAAGGGATTCGGCAACCTATGACTTTCCAGCTACTTACTGAAGTTACTGATGAATTAGGTGGGAATAAAGTTAGTCAGCTGTCAGCCACTACAACAGTCATAATTCATGTGTTTCCTTGGCCCACAGTGCAGCCAACTTTTTCCACAAAAACAACTACAACTATAATAAGTACTTAGTGATGAAATATAATCCTAAAGTAGTCTGAATTAGTCATAAACACAGAAAATATTTGGGAACTCTTACAGGAGTTATTCTTATGTTGGCAATAAAAGACATTAATGAAATAGTTACTTTAATACATTAGAATTTCCATCATCAAAGTAAGGAAAATTTGTTAGAGCTGTTAGGCAGTAATTTTGAGTCGAGGTAAGTATTCATTTTTATAGGCCTTTTTGCTATTGTTTAGTTTATATTCTTAGTAATTCTGTTCTCATCATAGCATGCTTTTGTCTGTTTAAGTGAACACTTACTGAGGTTTTCTTATGTACATAGCACTCTATAAGGTTTACAAAAACAAAAGTTTGTTTCCTTGAAAAGCATACAGTCTCGCTGGAAGACAAGATATACACTTAGAACAATTTAAACAAATACTAGATAATGTCAAATGATAGCGCAATTGTTATTTAACTTTGAGTTTGGAAATAAGGTACATTTATTTGGGCTGAGATACATAGTAAGTTCCCTATAAATAGAGGAGAAAAATAATAATGTAGTTCTTTAAGAATGGATTTTTTTTTTTTTAATGTAAAGGGAAGAAAAGCTTTGCAGGGAGAAGGTATAGAATTACATAGGAAGAGTGTAATCTATTCTGGGAAATGCTGGGAAGGTAGTGAAGCTGGAAGCTAGATTTATGTCAGGAAAAAGAAGCTCATGGTAGATAATGTAAAATATTTGAGCATGGGACATCCTGAATGCAGAGATTAAGAAGTCTGGATGATTACTGAAAACAGAAAGTTATTAAGTTTCACAGCAGAAGACCGATTCACAGTGCCTCATAAACTTCGTTAATGTGGAAATAAAGAGAAAATCAATGATGTGTAGGATGGCTTTGTGTGGAATATGGTATTTGATTTCAAACAGGTGGACTTTGAACATCTAAGTAGGAATTCATATCCATGCCTTCACTCATATTATGATGATGTTCCCTATATAACTGAGCTAACACAGTAAGATATGTTTGAATTAAAATAGCCATTTGTTGGAAGAGTTATAGAAAATTTCTCCCTTGCTTGATTTCACAGTCAAGAAGTTTTGCATTAGCTGTACAAAATCATCATAATATAATTTGGATATTCCTGATCCAAAGAAAACAGAACATTGGATTAAAGTGGTGTGGGACTGGTAATGCTCTCCAGGGCCTAGCAGAAAGAAATTTAAATTCTCTCTGTGAGAAGATAACAGTATTCTAAGTCTCCAATTATTTCTAGCAATTTTTTTCAATCTAGTGAACACCACATGATTAAATATAGCTAGGCACATGAGAAAATAAGATGTCATAACCACGAAGGAACAAAACCACCAAAAGCATAAACAGAAACACAGTAACTACAGAAATTTTCAAAAACAAACTGCAAAATAATTATGCCTATTAAGTTCAAGACATATAAACCCTAAGTTTGAAATTTGGTCAGGGTATTAGAGACTATATAAGTAGCATAGAATATCTGAAAACATATCAAATACTTCTAGAAATTAAAAATATAATAGCTGAAATTAAATCCTGACCATATTGATATATAGAATATATAAACACCACAATGAACAATTACTGAATACACATTTTTTGAGCACACATGAATGAATAAGAAAATTGATCATATATTAGTCTATAAAGCAGATCTGAACAGATTTCGGGGGACTGAAATCATGCTAAGTATTATCTATGACTTTAAGAAATTATACTAGAGATCAAAATGAACAGGTATTTAGAAGTTAAAGGAATAAAGAATATTTTTAAATAAATGAATGAATGAAAATACTACATCATAAAACTGCAAGATGGATGAAGTTAAAACAGAATTGAAAGCTGTATATTTTCCCTTAACTACCATTTTAACTGCATCTCATTAATTTAAATATGTAGTATTTTTGTTATCATTATTTAAAAATATTATCTATTTCCTTAAAACTTATTTTCCCTACATGCTGTTTAAACTACATTTCATCTGAAGTTAGAAAAAGAACAAAAAAATAAACTCAAATAGACTTTTTTAAATGAAAAAATAAACTCAGAGACTTTTTAAAACTCAGAGACTTTTTTTAAATGATAAGAAATGAGATTAATGAACTAGAAAGCAAACATACAAAATAAAGCCAAAAGTTGGTTATTTGAAAATAATAATAAAATCTATATATTACTTTGAGGAGGCTGAAGGTGAAAAGTGAAGTCACATTTTACCAATGTCAGAAAGAAAAGGGAATACCACTGAATATGGCAACTCTTCCAAAAAAAAAAGATCCTAAGAGAGTATAATAAACAACCTTGTCATTATGTTTGATGAAGAAAAATCAAGGTGGGAAGGCTTTGTCTACCTCAAATAAAGACGTAATATAAAATGCAATGATTAAGATAGTGTAGTATGGGGCGCCTCGGTGGCTCAGTCATTAAGCGTCTGCCTTCGGCTCAGGTCATGATCCCAGTGTCCTGGGATTGAGTCCCGCATCAGGCTCCCTGCTTGGCAGGAAGCCTGCTTCTCGCTCTCCCACTCCCCCTGCTTGTGTTCCCTCTCTCGCTGTGTCTCTCTCTGTCAAATAAATAAATAAAATCTTTAAAAAAAAAAAAGATAGTGTGGTATGGGTGCATGGGAGACAAATAGACAAGAGAATAGAATAAAAAGTCTAGCTAATGATCTACAACGTATAGACACGGTTTATATCAAAAGTGACACTACAGAGCAGTGGTAAAAGGATGAGAGGTTCAATAAATTATACCGGGCAATGGTCATGCATAGAGACAAAATAAGAATGATCCCTAATCCAAATTAAGCCCAGGTGAATTTGTAGACTTTAATGTCAAAAATAAACAAAATTAGGGGCGCCTGGCTGGATCAGTCGGTAGAGCATGCTACTTTTGATCTCGGGGTTGTGAATTTGAGCCTCATGTTGGATGTAGAGATTACTTAAAAAAATAAAATCGGGGCACCTGGGTGGCTCAGTTGGTTGAGCGACTGCCTTCGGCTCAGGTCATGATCCTGGAGTCCCGGGATCGAGTCCCGCATCGGGCTCCCTGCTCATCAGGGAGTCTGCCTCTCTCTCTGACCCTCCCCCCTCTCATGCTCTCTATCTCATTCTCTCTCTCTCAAATAAATAAAATCTTTGAAAAAATAAAAAAATAAAAAAATAAAATCGTTAAAAAAATTAAACTAAATAAACAAAATTATAAACTTAGGAAGAATATAAGACACTATCTTAATAATTTGGGGGTATGGAAAGATTTCTTAAATAAGACAAAAAAAAAAAACTAGCCATAAGGAAAATTTTTGGAAATTGAGTACTTTAGAATTAAGAACTTCTTATTATGGATAAAAATTTTACTATGTGACTTTTGCTCCGGAATAAGTTAGTGGAGAAGACCATGTGTAAGTAAGTTTAAACAATACTGGGAATAAGTTGACAATTACTGAGATTGTATTATGCATATCTGGTAAGTTATTGTACTACTTTTTTATACTTCTGTATATATGCTAGGCATCACAAAATAATAGTTGTAAAATAATTGAAAGGAATTAATCTGAGATTTCTATGCATTTTTTAAAGCTATTCCTATTTAATGCTGCAAATTTTTCCCCAAATACCCTTCACAACTAAAATATTCTCACTTTTTTTGGCGCTTCATTAAAACTGTCTGCTTTGGAGCTTTTAATCATATTTTAATCATATTTTATATAGTCAAACCCTATTTTTTATTTTAAGCATAAATATTCTCCTGGTCATTTAGTAAATTAATTATTAGCCCCTACCCCTGCCCTAGGGCATGTGACCATAGAACTTTCACATTCCACAGATATATATTCAAATCATTTTATAAGTCAAGTAAATATTACCCAAGACCGATCTATATCATCAGTAATATCCTAAGATGTTATAGCAGTATTCTAACCATTAAAATGTATTGCTTTTCATTTCTGATTCAACATGAAAATCTTGTACCTATTCTGAGTCAATCTTCTCTACTGGATCTTGCTTCTTTGGGACAGATCATTTTAGCCTGTACCACGGTGGGAAAAAAATCTTATTTATAACAACACATTGATTTTTATCATCCAAATTTCTGATTAATAAAACAAAATCTAGCAAAGCAGAATGCCTGAAACAAAGCATAATAGAATAAACAAATTTTGTAGCAAGATGTGAAAGGAGTTCTAGATTTGCAGTTGAGTGCTACTGTAATCCGTATAATTCTCTGACAAACTACATTAGACTTGCTAAAAGAGGCAAACCAATTAATACTGCCTAGAAACGATTACAAATGTGTGACTTATGAATTTGCTCCCAAAGATCGTGGCAAATGGTCTTTGCTATTTTCCATAAGCCATACCAGCTTTTATGTTTCCATGCATACTTACAAAATACACACATCTCCACAGGGCAATATATATGCTTCTCTTTGCATAAAGTATTACCAAACCAGAAGTAACCTTAGAAGTTCAGTCCACCCATTGTGCAGGAAGGGGAAATGATATCCAAACAAGTCATAACTTCTATGTTCTTGAGAGCGAGCCGACAAAAACACCTGCATAATTTTAAGATAGGTTTTTTAAAAAGATAATATTTCTACAGGCTTATTTAATGTATTATTGACTAGCTATTATTTGTATTTGAGTATGTTATAAAATTACCCGTAAAGATCACCTATGTCTTTAGATTATCTATTTTTCAACCACACGACCAAGACTTGTTGAAGTACAAAGCTAAATAAGTCAGGGAAAATCTTCTTGTTATAAATAATAGAATATCCAGCTTGAAGTGGTTTAAATAATAGAAAGTCGGGTTCAAGAAAGTAGTAGACTATTAGGACAAAAAATTTGAAGATTTCTAATATCAACCTAAAGAATATGGACTTTATCTCCCAATCAGAAAGGCCCAAAAAAGGTGCTACAAGAAATGGATGATAGGGGGCATGTGGGTGGCTCAGATGATTGAACCATCTGCCTTCAGCTCAGGTCATGATCCTAGGGTCCAGGGATCAAGTCCCTGCATCCAGCTCCCTGCCCAGCTGGGAGCCTGCTTCTCCCTCTGCCTGCCTCTCCCCCTGATTGTGCTTGCTCTCTCTCTCTCTTTGTGTCAAATAAATAAAATCTTATAAAAAAGAAAAGGGTGATAGGATGATCAGATATGTTCAGTAAGTATAAGTAATTTAGAATACATGAAGAAAAGATTGGAGAATAAAGAAAGCAGTCCGCATGAAACCAGTTAGGATCTTATTTTATTAATCCAGATAAAAGAATTAGGTCTTAAAAAGGCAGTGACACTTCATGTGGAGGTGAAGTGCTAGATCTGAAATATACATAATCAATAATATTCACCATTTATTGTGTTTGGAATTTGTGTATTACAATATATTGTGGGAAAGAGAATTTCTCTTAGGATTTAGCCATTATTATTACGCTACATTTTTTTTTAACAAGGGAGATCTTTCAACTTAGAATGTTGAATGAGATATGAAAACTTAAAAACATTTCTAAGTGGTTAGAATACACTGCCAGAATTTTATCTGCTTCTAAAATATAACTATATAACTATAAAATCCATTACAAAAATAGAACATTCTTGAAGCCAGAATGCTAGCAATGTGCATCTATGAGTTATAAAGAAATTAAGGTCTGAGGATAAAAGATGCAAAGTAATTAAAAAATAAATCCAATAATATTGTAAATGTTATAGGAGGCATCTCCAGCATGAAATTTACTATAAATGCAGACTACTTAACAAAAAAATTATTCAAAACTCTTGAAAAAAATATAGGGAATCTCATAAATTGTAATCTAGTGAAGGCATTCAATAAAGACCTCTGCATCTTTTACAATGCCAGTATGGCAGTTGATAAGTTAAAGGACCAATGTCATACATTATAAAAAGATATGTGATCATTCTTAATTGGGGACAGGGAGGATTCATGAACTGTTGCAGAATCTGATGAAAACTATGGTCTCTCTCTTTAAAACAATGTGCACATGTGTATGTGCATGCACTTTTATATTCAAATTTACAGGCTTGTACAACCCATCCACAGAACCCAGATTAAAAATCCCAGACTAAAAATTTAAAAGACTTTATTCCTGCTTCTGAATTCGTAAAAAAAAAAAAAGTTTCCATGAGCAAAACATATTTCTATAATTATAAACTAAACAAAGCAATATAAGCCGCTAAAGTAAGTACAGAGAAAACTTTACATATTTCTTATATGTGTTAACACATATAACACTTGCCATGCTCTTATAGACATTATAATAAGTAAATAATACCCTGAAGCTTAAAAAGGAAAATAAGAAGAAATACTTTTATCTTAAGTGTAGAAAGACTTAGTCAAAGAAGCTAGTAAGTAAACCCAACCCCGGCCTAAGTAAAATAAACAGAACCGCTGTAAATTGTCTCCTGATTAACCTTCATCTTTGAACCCATACCTGTCTACTCAGAGGTCCATCTCAGGGCAGGTAGAGAAGAAACTAACTCATGTTTCACGAACTGAATTAAACTTGTCCAATTTAAGTCCAGATTGGCTAAAGAGACAATGAGGTAACTGACTAGACACCATTTCCTGCAAATATAATCCCCAAAGGATTATGAATCAAAATTCCTGAAACTATCACATGCAGCAAATTGAGTTCCATAGTAAAGAGCCCAGAATTAATATCCACAAATCACATTAATTTATAACTATATTTTTACTCTGATTTCAACATAAACAATGCATGGGGAAAAGAATAGAAGGGAGAAAGTCTCTATAAATAATTCTATCCAATCTTTTCATCAATTCATTCTAGTTACCCATCCATGTTTCATGATGTGTAGCAGAATAATAAAAAAAGGTTTTTAACCCAACAATGAAGAACTTGAAAAAGGCATTAGATGCTTTAGACTTAATCTGATTTTTTATTATGGCTCCTTAGAGACATATGCTTGGAGATGAGGGGTTATGTCTTTACAACCTTACATGTTTTCTACACTATTGTGCTCACTGCAGAGGCATATTATTATCCCAAAGCTGATTTTGACTCATTGAAGACCAATCCTTTACTAGCATTACACCTCACAAGATAGTTTGTGATCAACCAAATATGTCTAGAACTTTGTTTTCAGCTGATAATTTGGAATGATGGGGTGCTGCTCATTCAAGGTAATAAGAGAGTACTGTTAAGAATTCAGAAATTTTGTAAGCTGGTTGTTTAGCCTTTTGTAGCTTGAAATCCGTCATGGTGGGAATATTAACACTATGGAATTTGGTAAATAATACATACCAGGGTTTTTTTTTTTTTTTAAGAGGTAGTTTACCAGCACACTACTGGATTTGTCCATCTTTTTCTTTAGTAAATTTCCCAAGGTAGAAGAAATTTAAAGTCGGTAGAAAGAAGATTTAAGTAAGATTAACAAATACTTAAATATGATAAGCAAAAGTTTAGCCACCAAAAAATGAAAGAGCATTTACTTTACTTTCTTACCCTTCATTTCAAAAAGCACTCCAGCCATATTTTTATAGGTCAGGGTATCAGTAGAAGCCACTGGCATGTTCGACTGACCTGACCTAGTCTTCACTTCTTATATCCGTTCAATATTACCGAAGAAACTAGGGAAATATATGACTTGCTGTGAGCTATGCCTTAACATCCACTCTGCCTTGTAAGCCTAGGAAATAGAGCCCATCATTGATATTTCTATAATCACAAAATCTCCCACCCCAAACTAAATTTATCTTGTTCTTTGACTTTTCTAATATGAAGAAATAATGACACAGTAGTATTGGTAATGGTGGTCACTAATTGATTGCCTACCGGATGCTAGAAGCTTATGGGAGTATTTTTATTCTTCATAGCAACCCTACTAACTAGGCAGCACTGTTCCAAACAGGAATTAACTTCCCCAGTTTAACTGACAGTCATAATGTCAGCCCAGATCTGTTTTCAGATGCTACATTTGTTCTACTGTTCCAAAATTCTTGTGTTTCTTAAACTTGATTAATCCATGTACCCCTTATAAGAAAAAAGAAAGAAAAAAACCCTCTCAGATATTCAGCATTGATTTACATTATTTTTGTAAGAAGAATAGAAAAAATATATTAAATTATAACTTTTTAATGTAGTAACAGAATTATAACAAATTCATTTGTCTTATTTTAAATCATTCTTAAAAATAAATCAGTAAAAATAACATTAATGTAATGGGTTGACAATGATGAATATCATAAAATACCTTTATGGTAGGCCAAAGTGGAGAGAGTGTGAAGAAACACATAACAGGAAAGCATGGCTATTTTTATCTGCTCTTACAGAACATGCAGGAAGATGTATTATGAGATATGATATATGTATACCTCTGTGGGGAACAGCAATATTAAGTTCCCTTGAACCTATGTGGAAAATGGAAATCTTTGCTTCATATCTCAAGTCATTCTGCTATTAACCTCTAACTATAAACCATTTAATTTTTCTTCTTAAGTAGCAGACATGGGAACTAGGTGGCTAAGTCACTCTTCTTCAGATGTAGCTTAGGAGTAAAGTCTCTTGGTGACCCTCAAAACACTGCACTTTTTCTTCTCTGTTGAAAAGTGACATGGTTATGCAAGTGTTTGGGCATTTATTTCCATGTGTTTTAAGTGTTACATTTATATACCGTATAAGAAAATCAGCTCCATGAATAGTGAGAATCACATTTTACATTCATTTATTTCTTAGTCTTTTTGTTCAGTCAAGTCCCAGTAGGACACAGACACAAAGTAACAGAAGACTTACAGAAGGGCTTATTTAAAAAAGTGTAGGCAGATACGGAAAACCAGTATGGCATAACTTTGCTTATCACTTCATAAGCAAATTACATCCTGGACAATTGGTATATAATTTTCTTTTCTGATTCTACGTGACTGTTTTATTGCTTAAAAGTACATGACTATTTTTCTTTTCTTTTTTAATTTTTAAAAATGATTTTACTTATTTATTTGACAGAGAGAGACACAGCGAGAGGCGGAACACAAGCAGAGGGAGTGGGAGAGGGAGAAGCAGGCTTCCCACTGAGCAGAGAGCCCGATGTAGGGCTTGATGTAGGGCTTGATCCCAGGACCCTGGGATCATGACCTGAGCCTAAGGCAGATGCTTAATAACTGAGCCACCGAGGCGCCCCTAAAAGTACATGACTAAATCTTCCTGAGCCACTTACCAGAAGACTAACGGTTTATTTTAAGGAAAATAGTTATTAGCACAGTTGATTTATTTTAAAAAGTTATTTACAAACTAGAAACCAATAATGTAAATACATCATTAAACATATTAAATTTTAATAATTTAAACGTTTAAAATTTTTATATTAAAATATTAAATAATATTTTACAAAATATAAAGAAAGTCACATGACCTTCAAGAGTAATAATATAGGTAATCAAAGTGAGACAAATCACTAATTAAAGAGACTTAGGAAATGTTTTCATTTTGTTTTGCTTTCCTAAAAAATGTCTTTTAGCTAGTGGCCCTGTGTTTCATTCTAGGAAAATCAAGTTGTGCTGTTAATTACTTTAAACTTCGGCTGTTATATTTTTAAATAATCTTTTCATGTTTTTTCTTGTTTTCTGCATTTGTTCTAATATTATAGCATTTACTAATTTCATTAGCATGTCACATATGAGAATGAGTAAGAAGTTCTAAAAGTAATATCATAGTTTTAAAAAAGGAATTGATTTTTATAATAACTTCATGTTTAGAAAACATTATTACTAAATTCTCACCACACTCATTCATTCTTAGTATGACCAGGTCTTCTAATCAAAAGGAAATAACATATTCAGATAGAAGTTTGAAATGAAGTAAATAATAACCTAATTTCATATAAATTCTGTCGGAATTTTTACATAGAAAGCAAACAATCGGGGCACCTGGGTGGCTCAGTCGTTAAGCGTCTGCCTTCGGCTCGGGTCATGATCCCAGGGTCCTGGGATCGAGCCCCGCGTCGGGCTCCCTGCTCCGCGGGAAGCCTGCTTCTCCCTCTCCAACTCCCCCTGCTTGTGTTCCCTCTCTCGCTGTCTCTCTCTCTGTCAAATAAATAAAATCTTTAAAAAAAAAAAAAAAAAGAAAGAAAGCAAACAGTCTTAAGGCCCCAGGTATGGAATAGAAAGAATATAGTATTGGGAATAAGACAGATCTTGGTTCGAATCCCAGGTCTTCCAGTCAATAACTGTTAAAGAAACAATGGGCCCAAAATGGGGTAATTTGTGTTAAGCTCCACGTCAGGAAACCAAGACTTAACATCCAACCAAAATGCAGTTTCCTTTCCAGTTATATAATCATAACTGGTCAGTCTGGAATTTTCTGGTCAGCCCTAGTGAAGTAATCTGTCTGACAGACCCTTTCCATCTCCCAAAGAAAGATTAGGTAATCGGATATTTTCTTGTCCCCGACCCTATCTGCCTATAAAAGCCTTCCATTTTGTATAGCTCTTTGGAGCTCCTTTCTAGTGCTAGATGGGGTGCTGCCAGATTCATGAATCATTGAATAAAGTCAATTTGATCTTTAAATTTACTCAGTTGAATTTTGTTTTTTAACAGCTGTGAACGTGGGCTGAGTTATTTACCACCTCTGAGCCTCAATTTCTAATCTGCCAATGAGGATTATTAAAAGTTACTTCAGAAGCCTCTCCTAGTGCAGTGCTCAGAACACAGGAGATGACTAATAAGTGTAGCATTATATTAGTTATTTTATAAATGTTTATTAATTGATGAAAACACGGAAACAGATTGTTTGAAAACATTTGGCATTAAGTGATGGCTGAAATGATGTTCAAACTTCTTGAAGGACAACAGAATTTACCACCCCAAAATATGCCTCTTTGGCATAAGAATTATTTTATTTTAGGCTGATTATATTTAAGAATCAGCTGACACAGAGAAAGCTCTGAAAACAGAGTAGAAGGTAACCTTATATATACCAAGAGGAAGATCACTGAATTTCTCTAAATTCTTTATCAATGGAAAAGCAACTGACTTAAATCTGCGTATCAACCTTACCCTTGTCTACTGCTTTTTCTGGTGATTCTCATAACTGGCTTCTCTTTGTACCCCACCCCAACCACATCGTCTTTTGTCTTTAATTGGAGACAGTATTTAAGGTGGTGGCTTGGGCCATTTTGGAGAATTACTCAATTTTCCTGGGTACCTCTCATGTATTCAGGAGGTATATATGTTATCAAACATCTGTTTGTCTTTTATTACAGGGTTTCTCAGCCAAGAACCTAGGAGGGGAGAATAAAAATGATTTTTCCTTCACTACACTCTACTTCTCATTTGCAGTTCTCTCTAAGGAAAAAAAAAACTTTTCACGTTTTCTTTATAATACAAATATTTTTAAAAACTATTTCTAATATTTATTAATTTTTATTAAAAAATTTGGCAAATGAGAAAAATTAGCATTTCTGATAAAATTATCAGTGTTTTAACACTAAACACTACTTATTTTCTATACAAATCTGGTTTATATTTGATTTTAAATCTTTGAGACACTGCATGAGAAGCAACTGTTTTATAACTGTTTTATAAACTTGAAACAAAGTTTATTGGCGGACTTTTAAAAACTATCTTCGATGAGAGTTAATGAAATAATCTGAAAGTCAGCAAAAATACATAAATTGTACTCTGCTAGGTTACAGCCTTGCACATCTGCTGTGACTCTAATACCCACTGACGAAAGATTTCATGACAGGGAGAATATTATTATTGTCTTTTCTGTAAAATGTAACAAGTTAAGTAATTAAGGTTATGAATCAAACCAAATTAACTGCACACAGATGTAAGAAGCTTGGTACATGATCAAATGACAGATGAGAAATTCTTTTGTTTTCACTGGTGATTTACCTAATGGTGAGATAAATGTCTGATGACATACGTAGTCCAGTGTCCTGTCAATCCTTAGCCATTTATTTCATCACTCCTCATGTTCGTGACAAAGAGGAGTAACTGCTTGATCAACTATAATAGTATCTTCATGGTTTGTGCTTAAGCAGGCCCGAAAGCAGGTTAAAAAAAAAAAAAAGTTGCAACCTATATTTAAAGTGTAACTATAAAAAGAGGATACTTTGGATAGTAATATGTACATGACCTAAAATAAGTTCCGGAAATTCTCGGATGAAATAAATCAAATTTTAATGATTTTTCTTAAAAGAAAATAATTCCACTAATATATTAATAAAACTTTATACCTAGTCATGAAATTTATGTTTATAAATTTATCTATACACAGATATGCTATACTACACTTTACATAGATACACATATATTCCTGATATTCCAGAAGTTCAAATAACTTGCTCAAAGTCAGACTTAATAAGTGGTAGAACCTAGAAGACTGGCAAAAAAAAATAGTGAAATGATAGAGGTCTGAGCAATCTTCTGGTGTGGTAAGTTAGAGAACATTGTGAAATAAAGTGAAGAGACTGGCAGGACTCATATCCTGCAAATACTTATAAGTAGAAATATAGATGTATTTCCAATAAATCAAGTTGTAAGTCATTATGACAAGTGCTATAAAGAAAGAATAAACAATTGTTACATAGACAACATCATAAATTCTGACTTAGAGAATATGGGAAGATCTGGGAAGAGATTTTTGAAATTTATGTAGGCTTTGATGGGTAGAACAAGAAGCAAAGATATTTAGAAATGTGTAAATTAAGGAATAAAGGTGTAAGAGTACATGGTCTTTCCTTGAATGGAGAAAAATTAACTGTCTAGAGCCTATGAGGAGGGTTGGCCAGAGGTAAGCCCAGGAAGGTAGATTGATACAGGTCTAGGTCAATGTTATGGATGTTAGACTTTGTTTTACAGACAATACAAAGCCAGTTTATATTCCTGGGAAGTGTAAATGAATAGTTGCAGGATTAAAACTATATTAGCAGAGTAGAGGGTAGAAGGGGTAGAGGGGAAGACAGGACAACAAGGCCAGTTAGGCCACTATTGCAAGAAGTAAGGCAAGAGTGAATGTCCTTGTCTTCATGATTATATCTACTGGGGACTCCAAAAAGTTAAAAATCAGTTAAAACATTAGGTGTAGTGTAAGAAACTATGGAAGCACTGAGAGTGTCAAAAGCTAACTTTCAAATTCAATTTTTAAAAATTGTTTTGAATCATCAGTTGAAAGAGTATTTAATGGAGAGAGCCAAGCCTGCATATAATACATATTTAAATACTTACTGTGTATATGGATTACCTAAGGGATTAGAATAGCTGTATGTATTGTACAAAGGATGTTGCAAGGATCAAATCAAACAAGAGACAAAGATTTATAAAACATGTTACGTAAATACAAGCCATTAATATTATATTTCATTCCCACACATTTTGCTTTTTTATACAATTCCTGGGGGGGGAAAAAAAGTAGTATCCTGATTTGTCTTAGACTTTAACATAATTTTTAAAATGGTGTGGCTTTTTTTTTTTTTTTTTAGTAAAGGAATTAGATACTTTTAGTGTGTATACCTGAAAGAGGGAGAAGAAAAGACAGAACAAAGAAACTCGGAAATCTACCCATATCTGTCAAGTAAACCAAGTACAAGGAGTAAGGATGATTCTTTCATCTAACCTTTAAGCAATTTTCAAACTCCTTTAATTGGATCTATACAATTCAATTCCCATGACAAAACAACAACAACAAAAAAAAACACTACACGTATCTTTATATGATATAGAAATTCATTTTTCCCAAAACTCTTACAATATCCTCATTTTCTTGGGAGGTAGGTATTGTCTAGTAGAAAGAACGTAATCTTTAGAGACACACTAATCTATATGTAAACACGAGTTCTACCATTTAGTAACTATACAACTTTAGATAATATACAGAACCTCCCTGGGCATCAGGCTGCAATTATAAATTGTAAGCAGTGAACACCTTTCTTTTAGGATTAGAATTAGGGGAAACTGAAATAATACAGCTAAAAGGCTTAGCATCAATCATGGCACATGGTGGCCATTAAATAAATGCTACTCTTATCCTTTTCAGTTTAAGGGTTTTTTTAAGGTTTTATATTTCCTTTATATGGTGATTCTGATGCATATTTCTTGGGATATTATAAGTGTTCAATAAATATTTGATGGAAGAGAGGACACAAATTTAACAGGTTTAGGCCTGGGGTCTCTTTTTTAAGTATTTTTTATAATAGTGGCATTCTTCCCAAATGTGTTTGGTAGGAATATTTTATCTTAATGAGCTGAAAATAGCTAGGTGATTAAGACATAATCAAATTGTCATCCGTTTATTTATCACTGGAAATATAGTATATTGTTTATTTAGAAAAACAAGGTCACAGTATTTCGACTGACACTGCTGGAACCTGGTCTAATTTCTTGATCTTGCTTTGTCCAGACATGCCCTGATTGTTGTAGTATAAAATAGAATGTTAAGTCATATAATACCTAATCTCAAGAACTACTAAAATTCAACAAAGTAATCAGGATTCTCACTGACTTATATAAGAAGTGCTATTTTTGCTATTACTGTTGCTGATGGATTCCTGTTTGCAAAAGTATGTTTTCTCCCTTTCTCATTTCTGTGAAACCAGACCGAGGACTTATAACGTCTTAGGAAACAGCACACCTAATGCCTGTGTTTACAAATTTATCCTATCCTATGCTGCCATCTACTGGGAATATCATGTGGCTTAGTCATGGAAATTAAAGTCTATATTAAATTTTGTATTGCTACCTGTTTTTTATTTATTTATTTATTTATTTATTTATTTATTTATTTAGATTTTATTTATTTATTTGAGACAGAGAGAATGAGAGACAGAGAGCATGAGAGGGAGGAGGGTCAGAGGAAGAAGCAGACTCCCTGCCGAGCAGGGAGCCCGATGCGGGACTCGATCCCGGGACTCCAGGATCATGACCTGAGCCGAAGGCAGTCGCTTAACCAACTGAGCCACCCAGGCGTCCGCTACCTGTTTTTTAAACATAACATTTTAGATGGGGATCCATCTGAGAAACACATTTTTTGTGTTTTTAAGGTAGAGAATGAGAAAAGGCAAAAACTGCCTTGTAAGCAACTCTCTGATTCATTCAATCTCACCAAAACTCATTTCTATCTTCTCTGTGCCAAGATTTCTACAGAATCCCATAGCTCTAAGATTAGAAAGTAATGGCCCTTTTTATTTATTTTTTTATTTTATTTTATTTATTTTATTTTTTTTTTTAAGATTTTATTTATTTATTTGACAGAGAGAGACACAGCGAGAGAGGGAACACAAGCAGGGGGAGTGGGAGAGGGAGAAGCAGGCTTCTTGCCGAGCAGGGAGCCCGATGTGGGACTCGATCCCAGGACCCTGGGATCATGACCTGAGCCGAAGGCAGACGCCTAACGACTGAGCCACCCAGGTGCCCCAGTAATGGCCCTTTTTAAATAGGAGTTATTTCCCAAAAGAAGAGGCACAAATAAAGAATATAAATATGGTAAATTAATTCCAAATATTACAGTAGAAATGTGCACAAGGAGATGTGGTACCCAGAAGTCAGGCTTGCAAAAACAACGATGTGGGGTAACCCTGATAAGTGAACAAGCATTTGCCAAAAGTTCACCATGACAGGAGAGAGGATTCTAGCCAAAGTCAATATTATGAACAAGACTTTTGCTTCTAAACAAAGACATTTGTTTTTGGTGGCAGAAAGAGATGTTAGTTTATTATGCTTTGAAATTTGCTGTTTGTGTTTTGTATTTTTCAAATAAGCCTCAGGTGATGATCTTATTTTAATAATATAAAAAGAAAGAGTGAAACATGCAAAGCACTCTACTCAGCATATATTTTCTTCACTTTTTCAACTGTACTGTTACCAGTTCTTACTAAATATTTTTTATATTTCTAAGATTACTACTTCTGTCTTAATAAAGATTTTATATTATTGGAACCCTGATAACTGGATTCCTGCAGTGCTAACTTTAATGGGAATTCTTTGGTGATGTGTCTCTATGCTGTTGTGTGGTGCCTCTTTGAAGAGTAAGAACTGAATTGCTGCTTCTATTTGAATTTGTTCACTGCTCATAAAGTCTATCAAAAATGCCTTAAAAAGGTCACTGTGGAAGTGGAGAGAAGAAATTGGGGGAAAAAAAATGTGTCAAGCACCTATTACTTTTATGCATTACAGATGTTATCCTTGTTATTACAACAAAGCTGAGAGTCAGATGACAGTATCACTGTTTTTTATTCGCATACAACCAAGATCTTCTGGTTCTAAAACTAATGCTTTTTTCTCTAAACCATCAGTCAAATAATTTAAGCTAAAAAAAAAAATTGTCTGAAAAACATAGTAAACTAAGAAAGTGAAATAACTGTGTTTAAAAATCTATGTTGCACCCATTTCCTACTCTTCTCTATAATGCATTTCCCATCTGAAATCCTATGTCATGGAAGGGGATGTGTGAACATGCTATTGCCAAGAGGATCATGACAGAACTGTATTGCTGCAACATAGTATCTGGTAAGCTAGAAACTTCTCCCCAAGTATTCAAATGCTATCTACTATAGTCATGGTTTTTGTTTTTTGGTTTTTTTTTTCCTCATTGCAGAAATGGTAATCTGAAATATCTTTAGCAGCTGATATTTTCTTCTTTTTTTAAAGACAGTAATAGACTTGCTGACTTTATTTTTTTCAAAGATTTTATTTATTTATTTGAGAGACAGAGAGTGAGTGAGCGAGCAAGAGAGAGAGCGAGCAGGTGGAGGGTAAGAGGGAGGAGCAGAGGCAGAGGGAGAAGCAGGCTTCCCCCCCCCCCCCAGCAGACAGCCTGAGCTCAAAGCAGACACTTAACCAATTAAACCACCCAGCCTCCCCTAGCAGCTAATATTTTCTTAAGGAGATTTTATGAAAATGATTTAAGGATATTTTTTCATTTTCATATACAAAAGAAATACTTGTTAATTGGCATTTTGTTTAGATTAAGTTTTTTGTGTGTGTGCAAGGAGTGTTTACTGGGGAACTCAATGATATTTGTTTAATATCAAAGCAGATAACTGATTTTAATAATTTTGACAATTTTGATTAAAAAATAGGTGTTCAGTTTCTTTTTTAAAACTTTCTGTTTTTTGTTCCTTTATCCATAGTGCTCCTACATGCTCAAGGTTCTTTCCCCACTGCCGCAAACATCAGCAGATCCAACCAAACTTCACTACCAAGGACCCTGGGCAGGTATCAAGGTAAAAATTGACTTGATATTTTGAAGGAGAAAATTTCAGGTTTTAAGCATTATGTAGTGTTTACCTAATTATTTATGAAAATAAATTATTGAATCATTTATTACTTATGCATATATGCATTTAAAATATTCACATTAAAGATTAAAACAAATTATTTCCATGATTTTTTTAATGTTTTTTAAAGGCATGGGAACTTTTTTTTTTTTAAGATTTTATTTATTGATTTGACAGAGAGAGAGACAGCGACAGAGGGAACACAAATGGGAAGTGGGAGAGGGAGAAGCAGGCTTCCCGCGGAGCAGGGAGCCCGATGCGGGGCTCGATCCCAGGACCCTGGGACCATGACCTGAGCCGAAGGCAGACACTTAAGGACTGAGCCGCTAATGGGGTGGCACCCCAGCATGGGAGCTTACTGAATAGTGATCCAAAATCAAACACAAAGTTAAACTTCCTGCCTGGAAGTTATCAGGTAAGGGCAAAGAGAAAAACCATGTCACAGATATGACAATAATTACTCTTTCTTTTTTCATAACATCCAGACAATAAAACGCACTTACAAGTAAATTATAGTGAATAGTAACTCATAAACAGAAATGAAAGAATTTAAGCCTATCATTTGAAAGTGGAAAAGGAAATTGAGGGATAAAAGACCTAACATTCAATTTTAAATGATTGACACTGGTGATATCAGTTATAAGGGGAATCATATTCTAAGGTTGACATATCTATAGAGGTATAAATTTATGGTGTGTATTGGTGAGGTGGCATTTAAATTTTCATTGCTCTTTTTTCCCTTTCGATGTCTGCTCCCACCCCCAAAATTGGTGAAATTAGATTGCATAGATAATCTAGTCGAGTTGTGGCTAAGGATGCCTATGATGCCCATTTATCCTTATAATACTCAGATATTCAACAAATATATACTACATGGCAAGTTGTCTTATGCTAGTTCTTCCATTACAATATTATTTAGCATATACTTTATTTCAAATTGGAGTTAAAACATTGAAACCGAAGCACAATAGAAAAGATATAAGTAAAATATAGTAGAGAATAATGTACAGTAGTTTATAATTCCTGCCAACATGCTCAGTGCATGCAATAAGCTCCATAGGCATTCGGAAAACACTGCTGGACCAGTCAGAGGAAACTTCTGTAGAAGAATTACCCCCTGGGTCCACATGAAGAATATAAATCTTGTTACAGAACATTTAGAACATATAGCTAGAGAACTGAAGGAAATAGTTTGCATAGTCATGACTTCAAGGATGATGTACAAACTCAAAGTCTTTTACAGCTTTCTCTCCACCTGGATGGACCAGCTTTCCCTTCTCCTTTGCGTTTGTCATACTATGGAACTAGACTAAGATGTCCTCACTGTCACCGTCTCCAGAGCCAGCACATGGTGGGGAGGGGCAGAAGTCTTAAGCAGACTCCACGCTGAGTGCAGAGCCCCACGGAGGTTCTGATCTCTTGACCCTGAGCAAAACCAAGAGTCCAGTGCTCAACCAACTGCGCCACCCAGGCACCCCTTTCCTCCTTCAAATATTGAAATATTTCAAACACTGAAATATACATTTGAAGTATATATATCGCCAAAGTTTTACAGACATGAACTATTATTGTAACCCTCAAATTCATCAATGACTTTAATTTCTGGCTCATGGGACTTATTTCCACCACTTCTCCTGGCATATTTCATGGCATATTAAACCTCCACGTGGGCACCTGGGTGGCTCAATCGGTTAAGTGTCTGCCTTCAGCTCCGGTCAGAATCCCAGGGTCCTGGGATCGAGTCCCGCATCGGGCTCCCTGCTCAGCGGGGAGTCTACTCCTCCCTCTGCCCCTCCCCTTGCTAGTATTAGCTCGCAGCTTGCAGCGTTCTCTCTCTCTCACTTGTGCGCACGGAAAAATAAATAAATAAAAAAATCTTAAAAAAAAATAAGTAAATAAAACTCAACAAAAATTACCCACCAATATCATGGCTTCCAGTTACAGAATGGCTGATCAGTTTTTTAACTCCTATGCCCTTCTTTTGTCCTTCTCCCTATTGCAGATACCCACTCCAAGGGTCACCCTCAGGACTTTGTCATCTTAAATAATTGCAACACCTTGGAAAATTTAGATAACAAATATCCCACTCTGGTTATTACCCAACCTAATCCAAAATACTTAGGCATTTCTCTATCTCAAATCCTTCATGCTGACGAATCTACTACCTTCTCTTTATCTACAGGGATCACCCTTTTTAACTGGCTTGGATCCATTGTCTACCATTATTGTTCTGCTTGCAAACACTTAACTCTTTTGTCCACCAGCCTCCTTTGAACTTAAATTTAGGGGGAGGGAGCCCTCAATCGTGATTAAATTCAACTATCATCTGCTCTTTTGATAGCACCTAAGCAATAGTATATTCCTGTTGGAAGTAACACAATTATGCACTCTGGACTCACTTCAGATTTATAACCGTGTTTTCAAATGGTCGCTCAGTATAGCCACACCTGTCTTTGTCCCTAATAAATTCACATTGCCACTGTCAGTGATGACAATATCAGAGCCTTCCTACTTTCTCAAATCCCTAAAATTTCTGTCTCTCCTCACTCTGAACTGCAATCTTGTTGCATTTCATAAACAAGACACATAATTAGACTTAAAAACTCAAGTACATTGCATGGGTAGAGTTCTGTATTACCTTTATTTCTTTCATACATGTGTGTATGTATGTTGTGTGTGTATATAATGATAAACTAAAGGGGGAATTTTATCGAAATCATACATGGAATAAACAATAGGTAATGTTTGGTTCATGTATTGAAAACATGGAAGGAAGACCTTGGATGGGGAAATAAGAGATAAACTGGAGTCATGGCTTTATTTAATTTCCATATAATCTTGAGGAAATCAAGATTATATGGCCTGTTTGAAGCTTAGTTTCCTCATCTGTAAATAAGAGGTATCATTCTGGGGCACCTGGGTGGCTCAGTTGGTTAAATGACTGACTTTTGATTTTGGCCTAGGTCATGATCCCAGGGTCTGGGATTGAGCCCTGCCTCAGGCTCCTCACTCTGTGGGGAACCTGCTTGAGGATTCACTCTCTTCTTCTGCCCCTCCCTCTGCTCACATTCTCTCTCTCTCAAATAAATGAATAAATCTTAAAAAAAAAAAAAGGTATTCTGAGGCAGGAGTTAAGATGGAGAAGGAGCGGGGTGTGGGGGACCCTAAGCTTGTTTTGTCCCTCAAACACAGCTAGATAGTTATCAAATAATTCTGAACACCAAGAAATCAATAGGAGGTCTGAGAGAACAAAAACTGCAAGTCTACAAGTAGAAAAGTGACCACCTTTTGGAAGATAGGAGGCACAGAGACTTGTCTTGGGGGAGACATAACTGTGGGTACAGCGGCAGGGAGGGAGCCCTGCTTACAGAGGCTACTGCAAAATATTATAAGCAGTGGAGTCTAAAATCAGAACTTTTAGATGTCTGCTACCCTGGGGGATGTGACTAGAAGACACTAGAGAATCCCTTACTGCAGAGATAAAAGAACTTTGCCACAAAATCAAAAGGTGGCAAAGCGGGGCAGAATCCCAGGAGTGACAGTATAGTCTGAGGATCCCCTGGGTTGCAAGAAGAACAGGTGGTGCCGAAGTGCTTCACTGTTCCCAGGTATAGGAGCAGGGAAGCTAGTTGAGAACAGCAAGTCTTGGTGCTGGCTCTCTAATCTGTTTTGCCATAAACTTGAACCACTGCATGGTTCTGCGACCACATTCCTGGGACAGCCGGCAAACAACAAAAGCGTGGTGAGACCCTCCCACAAAGGAACAGAGCCAGTCTGTTCTGCAGGAGGCCCTAAAATTTGGAGTTTTGAAACTCAGTCATGCGGGGCACCTGGGTGGCTGTCAGTTAAGCCGCTGCCTTTGGCTCAGGTCATGATCCCAGGGTCCTGGGATCGAGCCCCACATCGGGCTCCCTGCTCACCGAGGAGCCTGCTTCTCCCTCTCCCTCTGCCTGCCTCTCTGCCTACTTGTTCTCTCTCTCTCTGTCAAATAAATAAATAAAATCTTCAAAAAAAAAATGCTGAAACTCAGTCATGCACCTGAGATAAAAAAGCTCAGACACAGGCAGAGTGAACACAGGGTCCTGACAGAAATGGGGAACACAAGAGGGGTGATTGATTGCTCTTCTGTGAGAACTCATTGAAGAGTATGGGGTGTGAACTTTCAGCTCCAGACCTAGCTCCACCACCATATTCACCCCACCCATCAGTGCTGACCTCAGGGAGAAAAACAGCACCACCTAGTGGAGGCTGGAGCCACTTACCCCAAGACCCACCCCACCCTGCGCCCTGGAGGTGCATTTCCACTAGGGCAAGTCTACCTGACAATCAGTGTAGCAGGCCCTTCCCCCAGAAGACCAGCACAAACAACTCATTTGCACCAAGTTTACTGATCATGAAGGGCTGCAAAGCTTCAGCTCTAGGAGAAATAGGATATAGCTTCCTTTCTATTCTTATTGTTTTCTTAATCATTATTTTTTCATTTATCATTTTTTCAATTCTTTTAAAAATTTTTATTTTATATATATTTATATTTATTTTATTTTTATTTTTCCATCCAGATTTTTTTTTAAGATTTTATTTATTTATCTGACAGAGAGACAGTGAGGGAGGGAACACAAGCAAGGGGAATGTGAGAGGGAGAAGCAGGCTTCCCGCTGAGCAGGGAGCCCGATGAAGGGCTTGATCCCAGGACCCTCGGATTATGACCTGAGCCAAAGGCAGATGCCCAACGACTGAGCCACCCAGGCACCCCCATCTAGATTTTTTTTAACAAGCAGATCAAAATACACCCAGGATCTAGTTTTTTGTTTATTTGCTTGTTTTTGTTTTTTGTTTTGTTTTGTTTTTGGTGTTTTTCCTTTCTTCTTTTCTGGACAAAATGATAAGATGGAGAAATTCACCCGAAAAGAAAGAACAGGAAGTAGAACTCATGGCAGGGATTTAATCAATACAGATATAAGTAAGATGCCTGAACTAGAATTTAAAACAATGATTATAAGGATACTAGTTGGGCTTGAAAAAAGCAGAGAAGACACTAGAGAATCCCTTATTGCAGAGATAAAAGAACTAAAATCTAGTTATGCTTAAATTAAAAATGCTATAACCAAGAAGCACACCCAATGGATGCCATAAAAACAAGGATGGACAAATCAGAGGAACGAATTAGTAATATACAAGATAAAATTAGAGGAAATAATGAAGCTGAAAAGAAGAGGAAAAGAAAGGTAATGGATCATGAAAGTAGACTTAGGGAACTCAGCAACTTATTAAAATATAATAACATTTGTATCATAGGGGTCCCAGAAGATGAAGAGAGCAAAAAAAGGGGCAGAAGGTATATTCAAACAAATTATATCTGAAAACTTCCCTAATCTGGGGCAGAACACAGACATCAAAATCCAAGAGGCACAGAGAATTCCCATTAAATTCAACAAAAGCCAACTATCGCCAAGGCATATCATAGTCAAATTCACAAAATACACAGACAAGGAAAGAATCCTGAAAGCAGCAATGGCAAAATGTCCTTACCCTACAAGAGAAGACAAATCAGATTTGCAGCAGATCTGTCCACAGAAACTTGACAGGCCAGAAGAGTGTGGTAGGATATATTCAAGGTGCTGAATGGGAAAAATATGTAGCCAAGGATTCTTTATCCAGCATGGCTGTCATTCAGAATAAAAGGAGAGATAACAAGTTTCCCAGACAAACAAAAACTAAAGGAGTTTGTGACCACTAAACCAGCCCTGAAAGAAATTTTAGGGTGCCTCTTGAGTCAAGAGGAAAAAAAAAAAAGCAACGGAGACTAGAAAGGACCAGAGAACATCACCAGAGACACCAACTCTACAGGTAACACAATGACACTAAATTATATTTTTCAATAGTCACTCTGAATGTAAATGTACTAAATGCTCCAATCAAAAGACATAGGGTATCAAGATGGATAAAAAAACAGATCCATCTATATGCTGCCTACAAGAGACTCATTTTAGACCTAAAGATACCTGCAGTTTGAAAGTAAGGGGATGGAGAACCATCTATTATGCTAATGGATGTCAAAAGAAAGCTGGAGTATCCATACTTATATCAGATAAACTAGATTTTAAACCAAAAACTAACAAGAGATGAAGAAGGGATTATATCATAATTAAGGGGTCTATCCATCAAGAAGATTTAACAATTGTAGATATTTATGCACCCAACTTAGGAGCACCCAAATATATGTCAGTTAATAATAAGCATAAAGAAACTCATTGATAATAATGCAATAATAGCAGCGGACTTTAACACCCCACTTACAGCAATGAACAGATCATCTAAGTAGAAGATCAACAAGGAAACAATGGCTTTGCATGACACACTGGAGCGGATGGACTCAACAGGTATACTCAGAACAATTCATCCTAAAGCAGCAGAATACACATTGTTTTCGAGGGCATATGGAACATTCTCCAGAATAGATCACACACTGGGTAACAAAGCAGCCCTCAACAAGTTCAAAAAGATCGAGATCATACCATGCATATTTTCAGACCACAACATTATGAAACCACAAGACAAAATTTGGAAAGACCTCAAATACGTGGAGATTAAAGAACATCCTACTAGAAAATGAATGGGTTAACCAGGAATTTAAAGAAGAAATAAACAAAATAAATACATGAGGCAAGTGAAAATGAAAACACTACAGTCCAAAACCTTTGCGGTGCAGCAAAGGCAGTCCTAAGAAGGAAATATATTGCAATACAGGCCTACCTCAAGAAGCAAGAAAAGTCTCAAATACACAACCTAGCCTTACACCTAAAGGAGCTAGAAAAGGAACAGCAAATAAAGTCTATAGCCAGCAGAAGAAGGTAGATAATAAAGATTAGAGCATATAAATGATATAAAAACACACAAACAGTAGAACAGATTAATAAAACTAAGAGCTGGTTCTTTGAAAGAATTAATAAAATTGATAAACCCCCAGCCAGGCTTGTCAAAAAGAAAAAGGACCCAAATAGATAAAATCACAAGTGAAAGATGAGAGATTACAACCAACACCACAGAAATACAAACAATTGTAAGAGAATCCTATGAAAAATTATATGCCAACAAACTGGGCAATCTGGAAAAAATAGACAAATTCCTAGAAACTTACAAACTACCAAAACTGAAACAGGAAGAAATAGAAAATTTGAGCAAACTTATAACCAGCAAATAAATTGAATCAGTAACCAAAAATCTCCCATCAAACAAAAGTCCAGGGCCAGAGGGCTTCCCAAGGGAATCCTACCAGACATGTAAAGAAGAGTTAATACCTATTCTCCTTAAACTGTTCCAAAAAATAGAAATGGAAGGAAAACTTCCAAACTCATTCTACAAAGCCAGCATTATTTTGATTCCAAACCCAGTCAAAGACCCCACTAAAAAGAGGAATTACAGGCCAATATCCCTGATTAACATGGATGCAAAAATTCTCAATAAAATACTAGCAAATCGAATTCAACATTACATTAAAGGAATTATTCACTATGATCAAGTGGGATTTATTCCTGGGCTGCAGGAGTGGTTCAATATCCACAAATTAATCAATGTGATACACCACATTAATAAAAGAAAGGATAAGACCATATGATTCTGTCAATACATGCAGAAAAAGCATTTGATAAAATACAGCATCCATTTTTTTTAAGATTTTATTTATTTATTTCACAGAGAGAGAGAGAGCACAAGTAGGTAGAGAGGCAGGCAGAGGGAGAGGAAGAAGCAGGCTCCCTGCTGAGCAGAGAGCCCAATGCAGGGCTTGATCCCAGGACCCTGGGATCATGACCTGAGCTAAAGGCAGACGCTTAACCAACTGAGCCACCCAGGTGCCCCTACAGCATCCATTCTTAATAAAAACCCTCAACAAAGTAGGGATAGAGAGAAGATAACTCAACATCATAAAAGTCATATATGAAAGACCCACAGCTAATATACTCAATGGGGAAAAACTGAGAGCCTTTCCCCTATGGTCACCAACAAGACAAGGATGTCCACTCTCACCATTAGTATTTAACATAGTACTGGAAGTCTTAGCTTCAGCAATCAGACAACAAAAGGAAATATAAGGCATCCAAATTTGCAAGGAAGAAGTCAAACTTTCACTATTTGAGATGACATGATACTCTATGTAGAGAACTGAAAGACTCCACCAAAAAATTGCTAAAACTAATACATGAATTCAGCAAAGTCGCTGGATATAAAATCAATGTGCAGAAATCTGTTGCATTTCTATATACCAGTAATGAAGCAGCAGAAAAAAGAAATCAAGGAATTGATCACATTTGCAATTTCAACAAAAACAGTAAGATACCTAGCAATAAACTTAACTAAAAGATCTGTACTCTGAAAAATATAGAACATTTATGAAAGAAACTGAAGGGGACACAAAGAAATGGAAAAACATTCCACATTCATGGATTGGAAGAAAATATTGTTAAAATATCTGTACTACCCAAAGCAATCTACACATTTAATGCAATCCCTATCAAAACACCAACACCATTTTTCACAAAGCTAGAACAAATAATCCTAAAATTTGTATGGAACCATAAAAGACCCCGAATAGCCAAAGCAGTCCTGAAAAAAGAAAAACAAAACTGGAGGCATTATGATTCCAGATTTCAAGCTTTATTACAAAGCTGTAGTCATCAAGACAGTATGGTCCTGACACAAAAACAGAAACATAGATCAATGGAACAGAAGAGCAACCCAGAAATGGAACCACTATATGGTCAACTAATCTTTGACAAAGCAAGAAAGAATACCTAATGGAAAAAAAATAGTCTTTTCAAGAAATGGTGTTGGGAAAACTGGACAGCAACATGCAGAATGAAACTGGACCACTTTCTTACACCAAACACAAAAATAAATTCAAAATACATGAAAGACCTAAATGTGAGATAGAAATCCATCAAAATCCTAGAGGAGAACACAGGCAGCAAACTCTTTGACCTCAGCCATAGTAACTTCTTACTAGACATGTCGCTGTAGGCAAAGGCAACAAAAGCAAAAATGAACTATTGGGACTTCATCAAGATAAAAAGCTTCTGTATAGTGAAGGAAACAATCAACAAAACTAAAAGGCAGCCTATGGAATTTAGGAAGATATATGCAAATGATGTATCTGATAAAGAGTTAGTATCCAAAATCTATAAATAAATATTTATCAAACTCAATACCCCTAAAAACAAATAATCCAGTTAAGAATTGGGTAGAAAAAGACACAAATAGATACTTTTCCAAAGAAGACATCCAGATGGCTAGCAGACACATGAAAAGATGCTCAATATCACTCATCATCAGGTAAATACAAATCAAAACCATGAGATACCACCTCACACCTGTCAGAATGGCTAAAATTAACAACTGAAAAAACAACAGGTGTTGGCAAGGATATGGAGAAAGAGGAACCCTCCTACACTGTTAGTGGGAATGCAAACTGGTACAGCCACTCTGGAAAACAGTATGGGGTGTTCTCAAAAAGTTTAAAACAGAACTACCCTATGACCCAGCAATTGCACTACTAGGTATTTACCCAAAGGATACAAAAATACGGATTCAAAGGGGCACATGCACCTGATGTTTATAGCAGTGTTATGAACAGTAGCCAAACTATGGAAGAGCCCAAATATCCATTGAATGATGAATGGATAAAGAAGATGTGGTATATATATACAATAGAATATAACTCAACCATCAAAAGAATTCAATTTTGCCATTTGCAACAATGTGGATAGAGCTAGAGTGTATTATGCTAAGTGAAATAAGTCAGTCAGAGAAAGACAAATAACATATGATCTAACTCATATTTGGAATTTAAGAAAGAAAGCAGATGGAATATAACAATGGGGAAAATAAAAGAAAGGTGAGAGGGAAACAAACCATAAGAGACTCTTAAAGATAGAGAACAAACTGAGGCTTGATGGAGGGAGGTGGGTGGAGGATGGGCTAGATGATTGGAGAGAATTAAGGAGGGTACTTGTGATGATCACTGGGTGTTGTATGTAAGTGATCAATCACTGAATTCTACTCCTGAAACAAATATTGCACTGTATGTTGATGAAAATTTTTTTTAAAAAGAGGTATCAATTCTTATTTTAAAAACTCTAATGCCTGTGTCCTACTCACAGAAGTTCTCCTTGACTAAGACTGAAATATGTTAAAAGCCTATTTGCCCTCAGGTGATTCTATTTTGCAGCAAGGACTGAGAAGCACTGCTCTAGGCAGAGGGATTGTTCAAGTGCTGATTACTGGTTTATGATTAGAGTAAGTGGACCCCATCAGAAGGTACAAGTGAGGGAAACTCTAAAAGGTGAAGGTTAAAAAAAAAAAAGTAAAGCAGGAGCTAATAGGTAAGAATGACAGTAGAAGAGCCAATAACAAGATAAGTTATTTGTTCCTTGGGTGGCAACTGTATTTGAATTGAGACATAAAAAAGTTGGTATACAGGTAGATAGGAGCATTTGGAATACAATATAAATAAATAAAAAATTAAACACACAAAGCATGTCTCCTACACATATTATTCATGTACACTTTGAATATGACATGTATAATTAAAAATGTCAAGTTAAATTTAAATTTAATATGCTGACCAGCAAATCTAGACAGGCATTGTGTATGCCACAGAAAATTTGTTAAAATGACAATTTCTTTCAGGTCTCTATTAAGAATTTATTAAGTGTATTCAGAAGCAATGTTTTCCAAGGTTGCCTAATCACAAGTATTATCTAACATGCTTATTAACTAATAGATTTCTGGGCCTAATAAATATTTTTTAGGCCTAAATAAATATTTTTCAGGAGGAACAACTTGGATATGTATATTTTTAAACTGGTATTTTGAATTTTTGTGAGGACCACAGTAATCAGGAAATGCCAGTCAGAAATATCGCCTAGTTTCTTCATTAATGTACCACATGATTAATATAACACATGATGTCACCATCAGAGAACAAAAGTTAAGCTTAAATTCAATTCAAGAAAATCAACAATATGGTTTCCTCAGAAGTGCCTAAGTAATACACAAACATAAAAACAAGATAGCACATAAGCAGTTATAATGAAAAGCAACTGTCTTCTACCTCAACCCATGGCACCGCACCACTCTCCTCAGTCTTGGTCTCCAGTTTGATTCTGATAATTTGATTCTAAAAGTTAATAAATCACAAGCCATGTTATATTGGGATTACATCAATACCTTCACTGAACAGACAAATAATATGCAAGGGAGTCATTTCATTTGCTTCATTTTGCTCTCCAACCAGTGATTATTTTTTTCATCTTATGAGGGCCACACTGTACTTTCCTTAATTAGAAAACAATTCTTTCATGTCTGTATTTGTTCACCATGAACTCTCTTCCATTGTTTCATTTCTTTGTAAATAATTAGCACTTTTATGTAGAAAAAGTAGTGAAAGTGAAAGTATGAGTTAAGTATACCACATTTGCTATTAAAATGTGTCATTTTACTCCCATTTCAAGAGAAAGTAAGAGTGATTCCCAATGTTAAATGCCAGAGTACATTATACATAGAAAGTAAGCCACTCCAAACCCCATAAAGTCCTTATTCAGTGAATACCACCAATTCTAGGACTGCATCTCCCATATTAAATGTTAAATTCACTTTCTTCTCAATCTTAGTATTATTCTTTCTTGACAGCATCCCCAGCCCTGCTTAATTCATTTCTTCATTAAGGGTGTATATGAGTTAAAACTTTTAAGTCTTGCAGGCGAGTAGCTGCATATAACAATATGCACAAAGGGGAGAGAACTTCCCTTCTATCAGCAGTTGCCAAAAATTCATAGATTATTGATCAATGTTTATGTACCAGGCATACATCTGAGCTCACTTAAGTTCACTTCCATCCTAGGAGGTGGGTACTATATTTAAGTGTCCCGTTTTGCTAAGGAAATGAAGTTAAAAGAAGGTCAAATAACTTGTATGATATTACATGGATGGTGAATGATGGAGACAAGACTCAAATCCCATGGGTTTAGCTCCAGAGCCTGCAATTCCAACCTCTCCAAGATGATAGTCAATGAATGAATGGAAGAATGAATGAGTGAATGAGGATTAGGCTATTTTTAGTAATTCACAATATCGTTTGGTGTACATATATGTGTACCAAATATGTGTACATTTTGTACCACCTTGAAGATTTCACCTCTTTCCTAATATTTCAGTGAGAAATTTCTTCAGGGTCTTGGGAGACGGAGTCAACAGATGTTGATGGCTGTTAAGAGAAGAATGCCTCAGGGCGCCTGGGTGGCTCAGTCATTAAGCGTCTGCCTTCAGCTCAGGTCATGATCCCAGGGTCCTGGGATCGAGCCCCGCGTCGGGCTCCCTGCTCGGCGGGAAGCCTGCTTCTCCCTCTCCCACTCCCCCTGCTTGTGTTCCCTCTCTCACTGTGTCTCTCTCTGTCAAATAAATAAATAAAATCTTTAAAAAAAAAAAAAGAGAAGAATGCCTCAAAAAGATAAGCTAAGCAAGCATTCAAGAACTGTATGTGACTCTGTTAGGTTTATTAGAAGAAAGTAAAAAAAAATCATTAGTGGGGTATAGAGATAAGCAATATGTAATATACATTTATTATGATGTTTTTAAGGGAGATGAATTTATTAATCCATACTGCTACCACCTCTGCTTGTTCATATATTAATAAGGACTTTGAGATATTGTTAATTATTGCTGAATCTGATGCTATGTATACATAGCTGTTGAACCAGTGATTAATTACAAAAGTAATTTCCCCAAAATACTAGCATTATAAAATATGTATGTTTATAATATCTTTTATTGGTCAAATTTATACCTCCAATGCTTAACAGTCATTCAAGTTTTTATAAATATTTGACAAAGTACTTTTTCCCCTTCCTCGGGGCCGGGGGGTGCAGCATCCATTCAACAGTCACACAGGTGACGTCAAGATGTTGAACAGTTAAGAAAAGAAAGTGATTCCAACGGAAGACATTTGACTTAACTAGCATAAAGGTCACCATATCTTCCTGTCACTTTCTACATTTGAAAAGGTCTTTTGAAAATACAGCTTTTCACAATAAAACAGTATATTTTTTTCAACATAGCTAGATACTTCTGTGTAACCTGTCACATATTTTCATAGGTCAGATTTTTACTGCAGCAATTATGCCAAAGTGATTTGTGTGTGTGTGTGTGTGTGCAGAGACGTGTTCGTTTTTAGTTTAAAAATTACAGTGATAGATTAATCACCAATAGGAAATAACTTGAGGATTCCAATTGTGTTCAGATTTTATTGTATTTTATACCTAGCAGTAAATTAAGACATTTAAAAATAGAAATCATTCATATGAAATAATTTATAAATTAAAAAATATATCATGAAATAAGACTGGATTCTTTATTAGACTACTCAGAAACTGAATTTGATTTTCTTTTGCAAAGAACAAAATCAAAAATCTAAGTGGTAAACAATTTCACACTTTTTTAATGATGAACTTATCTAAGTTGCAATTAACCCATATCCTTTCTTAATTCCAATATCCTGACATACTTTAAAAGCTTTAGAGTTCTGCAAAATTAGCATTATTTTATGAGAGTAGCAATACTGAAAGAAAGAAAAAAAAAAACAAGTTTTCACTTGTTTATTTATTTATTTATTTTTCTCTAAGTTTACATCCTAAGTCAGTTAGTGTCTTAGGTTAGGTTCCCCGAAAAAAAAAAAAAAAGTTGTCAGGCACAGATTGCTTGCAGGCGGTTTACTGTAGGAGTGCTTTAATGCAGTGAGAGAAGTAGAACTGTGACAGAGTTCAACAGAGGACTCATCAGAGGTTCTGGCCTACAATGAAAGACTCTAACATAGGCAGTAAGGAAGGGAGATAGGAAATAGAAGCTGTGGTTTTCAGACTAGCTAATGCAGCAAAGTCCTTTTCTGCCTGCATCCATATACTGAACTAGCTCACCAGGTGAAGCAAACTCAGCCTTTTTCCTCCTTCAATACCATGTTGCCTTAGATGTGAGCTGAGGGAGCGGTGTCAGTGTGATAGTAGTGAACAACAGGGAGGTCTGGGCCATAAGATCATGCAGCTAACGCTGGGCATGCCCAATCCTAGAGGTACTTCTGTTTTTATCCTGAATTGTTGGTGCCACCCTCCTTTTATCTTGGTTGGTCTGACAGAACTCAGTTCATGATGGGCAGCTGTAGCCACACGGTCACTTAGTATTCCCTGGTCAGATAGGTTATTTCTAGCACACCAGGAGCTGTTTCTTTGAATGATGTGGGGCTCTCTCCTGCAGATGGCATGGACTTGCCATTAAACACTCTGTGTTTTTTTTTTTTTAAATGATGATAGTTTTTTTTTTTTTTAAACACTCTGTGTTTATATTGTCATTCTTTTATTCTTTTGTGGGTTTTTCCACAAATTCCACATGATGCCTTTCTCACCATAGATTTCTGCTAGGTCATATGGCCCAGGTGGCAGGGCTGCTTACTCTATAACCTAGATCTGCTACAGACACCTTTCTTGTTCTGGTCCCCAATCAAATTTGTTAGCTTTTAAAGTAACCTAGTAAATAGACCAGTGTGCTATTATCAGGTATTGTGTCTCCATCTTAGCGGGTGGGAAGTACAAAGTGAAACAATTTCCCTTTATTGGGGAATGTTCCAGCTATTCCAAACCATGAGAAGTCTAAAAAAATTACTAAGGTTGCAGACCCCTGAACCTTTGTAGGATTCATCTCCCATTCTCTGATGTGCATGTGTCTTACCAAGGCCCCCAACTTTAACTTTCTTTTGCTTATCTGTGCAATTAATATGGTGGCAAAGATACAATGAACAATGTGATATCATGTCCAGACAACTCTGGACCCTTTGGAGTATATTATGACAGAAATTAAGAATTAACCCAATCTGAGTAAGGATGTAAATTGTCAACATATACTACTGCTCGTTCCATGAATGTAAACGCACTTCTCATATGGATGAAAATAATATAATCACCAAATCAATGTGACCATTTACCTGAGGTTGTGTTGATTTGCTATAGTAGAATTACCATATCCAGCCTAGCAGTTGCAAATGAATCTACTTGATTTAATTTTTAGTAGATTCCTCTCAACCACAAGAAGCCATCTAATTTTTGTAGAGGAAAGACTTGTGAATTAAATGGGCCTTGTATGGGGACCGCCACTGTCCTTTATATCTTTAAGGTTAGCACTAATCCCTATCATGTTCAACCTACTCATAGATTGTGATACCGCTTTTAATTTACTACCTTTGCCAGGAGGGGGCAGTTTCAGAGACTAGCATTTTGTCTTTGCAATAGGCCAAGGAACTAATGGTGTGGTTCTGCCAGCCATATACTCTCAAGTATGTCCATCCAGACATTTTGACAAAGTTTGGATACAGGGTTCAAGTTGAAATTGATTCCTAGAATCTAAAGCTTCACCATGGCCTCAGATTTAGGGCTCATGGAGACCAGACAAAATAAATGGGGTTCCAGCCCAAGTTCCCCTCACTACTCAGCTCTACTCAGATCTTAGTCTACTCAGCTTATGCCCCATATGGTGAATATTTCCATGGTTCCCAGATATATATAAGATTTCTTATACATATAGATACATATAAGATAAGATTTCTTATATATATAGATACATATAGATAAGATTCTCTCTTATTTTTCAAGACTTCATCCAAATTAGCTTATTTGGCTAAAGCTTCATATTGAAAATGCTTGATCATTTGTTTTTTCTAAGAAAGGACCAAAAAGAAACATCAGTTCCTTACATAATTCATACATTTAAAATATCTATATAAAAATCCCTCTTGGGGCACCTAGGTGGCTCAGTCGGTTAAGCGTCAGCCTTCGGCTCAGGTCATGATCCCAGGGTCCTGGGATTGAGCCCCACGTCGGGCTCCCTGATCAGCGGGGAGTCTGCTTCTCCCTCTCCCACTCCCCCTGCTTGTGTTTCCTCTCTCCATGTGTCTCTCTCTGTCAAATAAATAAATAAAATCTTTAAAAAAATTTTTAAAAATAAAAATCCCTCTTTATTAAGTAACTTGATATAGAAATAATCATGCAATGTTACTTCAATTATTAAATGATTGCACCTGATTCTAACATTTTTGAAAAAATATGTTAAAGTGTCTTAGTTTAAATAACAACACAAAATTGCTAAAGATGAAAGAGAAGATACTTGGGAATGTATTGGATACTGTGGGAAAATAAGTCATAAATTTCCTTAAACTTTGTTTGAGATTCACAGCTCACTTATGCCATCTAGTGGTACTAAAAGAAGCTTCACTTAAAAATTCACGATTAATACACTATTTCTCAGTGCTCTACACTTCTGAGTTTATTTTTGTGACTCTTGTTATGTGTCATTCTGTGGGAAAAGTTCCGTTAAATTGAAGTTCCATAGTTTTCTTTCCCTAAAGCAATTATGAAGTACTGTTTTCTGGTTAAAGCATAAGAAAGTTAAAATTGTGTTGGATTTTGTCAAATGCTTTTTCAATATCTATTGTTACAATCATATGATTTTCCTTTTTTAGCTTGTTGATGTGATGGATTACATTAACTGGTTTTTTGAATGTTGAACCTGCCTTCCATACCTGGGATAAATCCTACCTGGTTGTGGTGTAATTTTGTTTTACGCATTCCAAGTCTACTGGCAGTAAGTTCCTTCAATTTTTGCTTGTCTGAGGAGTCTTTATGTCTCCTTCACTTTTGAAGGATAATTTTGTAGGACACAGAATACTAGTTTGATGTGGTTTTATTTTTCCCTTTCAACACTATAAATATTTCCCTCCTCTCTCTTATTTGCATGTTTCCTCGGGAGAAATCAGATATAATTTATATCTTTGTTCCTCTATAGGTAGGGTGTTTTTGCCCTCTAACTTCTTTCAGGAATTTTTTCTTTGATTTCTGTAATTTGCAAATGATATGCTTAGGTGTGGTTTTGCTTCTTTGTTTGACTTAGCACGTATCCTGCCTGGGGTTCTTTGAGTTTCCTTATGTGTGGTTTGGTGTCTAACATTAACTTGGGAAAACTCTCAGTTCTTATTGTTTCAAACATTTATTCTTTTCCTTTCTCTCTCTTTTTCCATTTGTGTATTCCCATTACACATATGTCACACCATTGCAGTTGTCCCATAGTCATGAGTTATTTTGTTTTGCTTGGTTTTTTTTTTTTGGTCTTCATTCTGTTCACTTTTCCATTTTGGAGTTTACTATTGATATATCCTCAGGCTCGAAGGTCTTTCTTTAGTGGTTCCCAGTGTATTAATAAGCCCACCAAAGGCACTCCTCTTTTCTGCTACAGTGTCTGTGATCTCTAACATATTTCAGGGGGCAGTTCTTTCTTAGGATTTCCATCTCTGTGCTTATATTGCCCGTTTATTCTTGCTTGCTATCTACTTTATCCATTAGAGCCCTTAGCATATTAATTATAGTTGCTTTAAATTACTGGTCTGATAATCCCCACCAACATCCCTGCCATGTCTGGTTTGATACTTGCTGTTTCTTTAAATTGTGCTTTTGTCTTTTAGCATGATTTGTAATTTTTTCTTAAGAGCTTGATATGATGTATCTGGTAAAATGAACTGCTGTAAATAGGCTTTTAATAATGTGGTTGTAATGTGACAGTGAGGGGAAGTGTTCTGTAGTTCTGCAATTAGGGCTCATCTTTTGGTAACCCTACAACTCTTGTCTATGAACTTAACAGGTACTTCTCAGGTTTGTTTTTTGTCTTTTTTTTTTCCTGCCCTTTTAGGTGGAACCGAATGGCAGCGGTGAGCTGGAACTGGGTATTTCCTTTCTCACGTGTGAAGTCTAGACTGGAGCTCAGTATCTTCTTTTCTGCAGGTCAGTTAGGCTCTAATAATACCACAGCAGGTTAGGTTCTGGTGAGCTCATGTCTTCTGAGGGCAGGCCTTGTTAAGAAAAGAGTGCTCTGGTGTACTTCAGAATGGTTCCTTCTTTCTCCTGCTGGAAGCATAGGGATTTTTCTCTGAAAATTATTGTGAGAACCTGGTCAAGCTCCTGCAGGTAAATCTCACAAAAATGTGGGGCCTCCCCTATGACTGGGTTCCCTGGAATGTATAAGTCTCGTCTATGCGAAGCCTCCAGCAATTTGTCAATCACAGCTGAGAGTTTCCTACCCTGGCATTGGTGGTCATGGAAGTTTCTACTCATGAGTCTCCTCAGGTAAGCCGTGACACCCTATATTCACCTTTCTGTTTCTTTAATCTTAGGGCAGCAGTTTGTCCTGTGTCCTCACATCTCTTATGGATTCAAGAAGAGTTGTTCATTTCTCTATTCAGCTTTTTACTTGTTAGGACAGATTGGTGATGTCCAAACTGTTTACATGTGGGACTAGAAACCAGGAATCCATTTAGAAGCTTTTTACAAACACTTATTAATGCTCTTTATATATGGTCAGTATCCAATGTAGAAAATTTTGTTAAAATATACAATTATAGTGAATTTTTATTTATGAAATATCCTTGAAAATGTGATATGGACTGTGATACGGTTTTGAAGAAAAATATATTCTCTGTATTGGTTATAAACAGTACATGTACCTGTCACTGCATTAAATTTTACACTTATGTACAAATTACCCTTTGTAGTTAATGTTCTTCCAGTTCTCCTTCCTCTTACCACTTTAGTATATGCTGCCTCAACTTTCAACTCATACCACCTACATGTTTCCTGAGCTATTCTCTGTTACCATACAGCAGGCAAGATTTAATCTCCCTCAAGACCAGCCCTCAACCTATGACTGAAGGAAATATATCTGGTATAAATATTCAGCTCCCTCAAGCCTGACAATGATAACTCCGAGGTTCACATTTTACCCTACTCCAGTTCCCGAGCAGGATAAGCTCCATTACTGTGGTAACTTGCATCCTAAAGGGATCTGTACAGGTTGCCTTCCCTTTCCTGTCTCACACCCCAGTATTTCTGGGCATTATCTCTAAAATATACTAGCTACCTTTGAATCATTGTTTCACTGTCTTTTTCTGGTGTCCCTTCCATAAAGACACATCCTTGTTCAGATGTTATAAAAGACATTCTGTGTTTTAGTTTCAGCAAATAGAAAATTTATAAAGAATTTATGATTTTCTTAAAATTTCAAAGAAAACCTCTGATGTGCTCTAGATATTATATAAAACCTAAGAAGAATAACTTTTAAATCAGTGCTGGTGATCTTGCTAAGTGTTTTATAGCCCTTATCTTATTTAATTCTTCAACAATGTTTTGAAGTAGGTGATCTTTATTACTGTGATTTTATTTAATAAGAGAAAAAATAAATCCTTGAGAAGCCAAATTCACAAAACTTTGGTTTGAAACTCAGAGAAGCTGTATCCCATCACCTCCAACCTATCACTTTGCTTTGGTTCAATATGTGAAATCAACCCATTCAAATGACTCATTCCCAATTAAAAAAAAAAAAGAAGTCTCTAAATCTCTTGGAATTATTCAACTTGAGCGCCTTCTTCTGTTTCACAGTACTCGCTCCTCCTCAGAATTTTACTTCCAGTTCTCCTGAGTCTTTCCGAGGACGCAGCATCCCATCTGGACCAAATTTTCTAACTACACCAGGATTCTCTTTCTCATCTACATATTGTTCTTAGATATGATTAAGATCAACTTAATCTGTTCTTAGATATGAAACAGATCAACTGTTTTTTTTTTAGTAAGCTTTCTGTGGCAACATTCTATTATAGTCATAGATCTTTTGAAGTCAGAGAGTTCCTAATTTTCTGCTAAAGCCCTTGCCTTCTGGGGCTCGTAGGTGGCTCAGTTGGTTAAGCATCTGACTCTCGACTTCGGCTCAGGTCATGATCTAAGGGTTCTGGGATCAAGCCCTGCATCTGGCTCCCTGCTCAGCGGGGAGTCTGCTTGTCTCCCTCACCCACTGTCCCTCCCTCTGCCTGTGCTGTTTCTCTCTCTAAAATAAATAAATCAATCTTTTAAAAAAAGCTCTTGCCTTCTGTACATATAACTGAATTTTTTTATATAATCAGGTGCCTTACATTCACTTTAAAGCCAGCATTCAACATAAAAGCTCATGTTCTTTTTTCCCCCCACAAACTTTCTTTATAAATAGGGTTTGAAGAGCAAGTAGAATTTCAATGAGGGGTATGTGTGTACTTGGATGTGTGCTGGTGCAGTCTCCCCCATCATACAGAGCTCTTCTAGTATCTCAATATTCCACTAGAGGGTGCTGTTTTAAGCAAAACTGTTTCATCCTGTCTTGTCTTTTCACAGAAATTTCTCTCTTTATGAAATAAAATATGAAGGTCTCATAAAGGCAGATTTTAAATACAGCAAAACCATTTTAAATAATTCAAAAAGGAGCAGTATATTAAATTATGCTTCAAGATTTTTTTTTTGAAGATTTTATTTATTTATTTGACAGAGAGAGACAGCGAGAGAGGGAACACAAGCAGGGGGAGTGGGAGAGGGAGAAGCAGGCTTCCCGCCGAGCAGGGAGCCCGATGTGCGACTCGATCCCGGGACCCTGGGATCATGACCTGAGCCGAAGGCAGACGCCTAACGACTGAGCCACCCAGGCGCCCCTTCAAGATTGTTTTTAATAAAATATTACAAAATTGTGATGATTTTTTTTATGATGGATTCTTGAATCAGAATAAATCTTAAGAATAAGGCAAGATGAGAAGGCAATAAGAATATTGCCTTGTTTAAAGACAGTACCGAAGTTTCATCCACTTACCCTCTAAAAAAAACCCCTAGAGTTCAGTAAAAATAGAGGTTGCCACTTTGATCATTGCATTTGTCAGCTTTAAGAGAATTATATGCTTGGAAATACTAAAAACTTACTCCTTCAACTTATTTTTAGTATCTCAAAGTCCCCAAATTAACCAATAATTTGAATTAAGAAATGAAAAGCCTCTATTAATTAGCATGCCTCTTGGAAATTTAGGGGTTTTTGGAGAGGTTTTTGACTGGCATTTACCCCCTCTCGTGTGGATATCAGCTAGAGTGGGGAGTTGAGTTCACCATACCCTTTGGTTCATGAAAATGATAGTCATTAGTCTGTACTAGGCATTTTTCATATTTTAGATCATTTCATTTCTCCCCATCACACATGTTTTCTCTTATTCTTCTTCTGACAATAGTGGCCAACTGTGATGTGTGAAATATATATATTGAAAAATATACAATAATGTTTTGTGTATGTATTTTAATTTCCATAAATGAAATTATGGTACAAATTTCATTCTGTTGCTATTTTAAACCCAAAATTATTCTCTTAAGAACCATGCATATTGTGTTCTCTCTATAAGTAAATAGATAAACAGACACATGCATATATGCACATTGAGGTTTCTGATATTGTGCCTATATAATATTCTCTCTTATGCATTTGCCAAGTTCTATGTCTTTGCCTAGTGATAAACAGTTATGTTGCCTACAATTAACACATACAGGACTGAAAAAAAATGTCTTTCTACATATCCTTTAATGCATCTGTGCAAGGGTTTCTCTGAGTGCAATATTTTTCAGGAGAGATATTATAGGATCTTAACATATAGACAACTTTAATTTCACTTAATTCCAGATTGCACTCTAGGATAACTTCCCTAGTTTATATTTCCCTTTCACATCCTCGTAAACACTGGCTTATCCAAAATTGAATTCTCTGTCTGTATAATGGGTATTAAATAATTTCTGTCTCTCTCTCTCTCTCTCTTTTTTACTTTCATTTCTCTTATTACTAATTAAGTTGAATATCTCTAAAGCATATAAATTGATCATACTTATTGGCAATTCTTATTTCCTCTTCCGTGAAATATCTATATATCCATATATCTTTTAACAGTCCTTTGAACATCTGCAAAATTTATCTTAGAAGAAAATTTTGTTTTTAAGTAGCCAGATCCACTAAATCCTCATTTCGCAGTTTATGGTTTCTTACATGTTTAAGAAACACTTCCTATTTTATTCATTTTACTTTATAGTGCAGATCTCTCATTTAGATTTTGAACAATCTGGGAATTATTTTTTCAAAGGTAAGAGGTAAGGAAACAACTTCATATTTCATCATATTGTAAACTAGTTTTCACAAAGTTATATTTCCTACTGTATTTGGTATTTTATGCTGCACAGATTCTATACTAAGTTCACATTTTGAAGTTCAGCATCCTAAGAATTGTGCTTCTTGGGACTTAGGTTCTTAGTGTTATTCTGTCCCTGGAGGCCCCAGCTCCCTCCTCTTTTCTCTCCTAACCAACACATGGTAGATTATAAACTCTGAGAGACTCTTCTCCAGAGCTTCTGTATCCTTCATAGGACATGATCTTTGGGCCACTGTCTATAATCATCCATAATACCAGAGGAGAGAAAACTCATGCCTTTAAAACAATCCTCACAAATCATGTTACTCTGCAGTTCTCCATCAATGTGATTAACTTTACTCTCCAAAAAGTTGATTTAACTTCCAAGGAGGATGAATACCATGGTAGAACAAAGAAGTAATTGTTTAGCTGTGATTCTCAAATTAGACTAACAGTAGATTGAATAAAATATTTTTCTTTTTTTATTTTTTAAGATTTTATTTATTTATTTGACACAGAGAGAGCTGGAGAGAGAAAGAGACCGAGAGCAAGCACAAACAGGGGTAATGGCAGGCAGGGGAGAAGCAGGCTCCCCCTGAGCAAGGAGCCCGACATGGGGCTCGATCCCAGGACCTTGGGATCATGACCTGAGCCGAAGGCAGCCGCTTAACCGACTGAGCCAACCAGGCTCCCCTAAAATGTTTTTTCTTTTTAAATATTTTATTCATTTATTTGAGAGAGGGAGAGGGTGTGAGCCAGGGTAAGAGCAGAGGGAGAGGGAGAGCAGACTCAACCCTTATGCAGAACCCGACGCTGGGCTCGATCCCAAGACCCTGAGATCATGACTGAGCAGAAACCAAGAGTTGGATGCTTCACCTATTGAACCACCCAGGTGCCCCTACTTTTTAAAGATAAAAGTATTTTACCTGTTAAAACTTGGGTTTATATATCAAGAGTTAAGCCTATTGTGAAGTCTTGAAAGAAGAGATACAGAATGTGATAGAAAAGAAGTCTTGCCACATGGAGACCCAGCTAAGGGACCTGCTGGTATTTATTGTTATTGCCAATAATTGTAGCAAGAACGAGCCAAAAAGCAATCAATCCCAGGGAGATATCCCATTGCCAATCTTCCTTATATACAAATACTACCTGAAGGGGCTCAAGTCATTCCAGTTTAGGGTTTGTTGTTAAACTTTACTTGAATCATATTACATTGGTTTAAGCCACATGGGCAGGATCACTCAGTAGCTCCTGTGTCACTTGTCATACATGGTGTTATCCAAGACTACTTGGACTTAAAAGAGTAGCTGCTACCACTTTATGTATAACCACAATGACTCCAGGGCAAGGGTGGCCATATAATTTCTATTTGCTTAGCAAGGCTTGCTGGGCCCTTTCCTTATTAGTCATGGTGTCTGATTTGACCTACCCTAAAATGAGGGCAACAGTCAGTCTGGGAGACTCAAAACCACCAAGTTTCAGGTGCTAAGTTGCAGCAGGACAAAACTCCCCACCCATTGTTCAACCCTTTTTAAAAGGAATTTACTTGTTTCAGGCAGGTGTCACTCTTGTACAAGGAAATTACCTCTCCTTGTTAGCAACTGCCATCTAAATAATTATTAACCCTGTAATTTTTCCATTTCATCCTGGATTCTATTTCGTTTTTGCTAGAGCATACACAAGAAGAGAGAGGGGTCACCTCTCCACATGGGGGAGCATTTGAATGGAAGAATTCACTCTAGACTTTGTGAGCATTGACAGAATAAGCAATTCTGCTTATACATGCAACACTGGAAACTACAAGGACAGCACATTGAATAACCTCAAAGCCTTCACCCAGGAATTTGCTTTAATTTTCCTTTTTCATTGCAGTTTGCCCAAACCCTGTCTGTTAAATCCAGGTCCACTTTTCCTCCTGGAGAACACAGACCAAGGGGTTAACACACAGGTGTTGGAGGCTATAGCCACAGCCACTAGGAGATCATGCTATTCATCTACTGCAACATGGGAAGCGCACAGATGGGAGGTTAGGCTGTGGGGAACTAAGGTGTGAGAGATTAGCTGGGAAAAATTTTCTCCTTGTGTCCTTAGCTCCAGGGTCAGCATTTCCTCCTTACATGTGTATCTCCAGCCTCTAGTAAACACTTAACACCAGGGACCCTTTTCTGCAGACCCTCTCCTCCTCCACTGCTATGGGTCCTCCTTTGGCCACCCTTGTTCTTAGTATCCACTCTGCAACACAGCCACATAGAATGTGACTTGGATGCATGTATTCAACAGAGCTATAAAAATTTGCATCCTTCTCCTCCCCTAAGTTCACCAGCATATTCAGCCTTTTTCCTAAAGCAGATGAGATGAGGATAAATGGGAGAGAGAGAAACGGGTAAGTACAAATGGATGGGGAGAGCAGCACCACTGCAGTAAGCTAGATTTTGCATTTATTTTCAGTTTCCAGGAGATTTTGTTCTCTTGATCTCTCAGGTTCAAGAATATTTTAATGTTTTCTGGACACTTAAAGTTCTATATCCTCATTGCTGGCAGCATTTATTTCAGCTATAGGGTCCCTTATTGATTCCTTGTCACGATAGCATCCCTCCTCCTGTCTGACAAAAAGTGAGCCACTTAGGCAACTTGTTTTAATCCCACCTCTTGCTGCTCAGACTCATTCACAGTAGGACAGTGAGGTCCTTATTCTTCCATCTCACCCACATCTTTGGCAAAAGCATATATTAACTACTCCTAAGAAGTCTTCTCATAGCCCCGACATCAGCCCACCCAGACCCTCCTTCTTCCCCTTCCAGAAAGCTATGTCTGTGTCTCCATTTCATTGTTGTCAAAACCATCAAAGTCTAGGGTTTTATCCTTCATAAAAGCTAGCAAGTTAGTTTGTTACAGTTTTATGGATGCTGGCAGAAGATGCAACATTCCAGGGAAGAAGATAAAAGAGGGTTAGGCATAATAAACAAGTAGCACAAGAATCTTATTTGCATAGGTCCTCCTTACTCACCCCCAAATCCCCCTGGAGTTGTGTGGAGGGGCCCAGATAGACACTGTGTATTCAGTGGGTTTTCATTGTAGCTGAGAAACACTGAGCTCAAGGAATTTACTGCTCTTAGGGTCAGCAGTAGGCAAGCCAGATCTTTGTCTGGGGGCATAGGTTATCTCATCATTCAAGGTTGCTGGCTGCAAATGCAACACTGAGAAAGGCATGGGCCAAGAGGGGTCAAAGCCTTATATTCTTGGCATACCTGGCAAGGAGCTCAGGGCCAATGGTATATTGACTCTTACAACAGATAGAAGAAAATAAATGAAACATCATGGTTATTGGTAAGTGAATGCCGAGTACATTTTAACCTTAAAAGCAACGGACGATACTGCAGATGAAAATACTAATATTTTGAGTAAACATTTAATGTCTTTATGTGTCCAAACCACTGGACCAATTTATTTGAATATAAATACAAAATATATGAGATAAAAATTTTAGTAAATTTAATTTATTTGGAACTAAAATTGATATGATAAATCTCAATGTCACAATAGAGAAGTGGGTAAAGGATATAAATGGGTAGTTTAAAGAAAAGGAACTGTAATAGCTAGAGATATTTGAAAATATTGCAATGTTAATTTCAAGCATACAAACGGTAACAATGTTTATTTATCAAATTTTATTATTATTATTATTATTATTATTATTATTATTATGTGTTTTTAAGAAAAATGCCCAGTATTGGGGAGGGGTTTTTGGTCAATGTTTGTCAAAAGCCTTAAAATGTTCACATTTTTTAGTGCAGGAATTTATTTCAGATAATCTTTTCTAATGCTTTATTACAGAGCTAGTATTAAATACACTGTGTGTTTTTGGTACACTCTGAAATTCTGTTTGGAAAGTAGTAAATAGTAAAGAAATAAATGGTCCCTAAAGAAATGTGGAAATATGATAAAGATTTATTGTCAAAAATGTTAAGTGTTGGGGCGCCTGGGTGGCTCAGTCATTGGGTGTCTGCCTTCGGCTCAGGTCGTGATCCCAGGGTCCTGGGATTTAGCCCCGCATCGGGCTCCCTGCTCAACGGGAGGCCTGCTTCTCCCTCTCCCACTCCCCCGCTGTGTTCCCTCTCTCACTGTCTCTCTTTCTCTGTCAAATAAATAAATAAAATCTTTAAAAAAAAAATGTTAAGTGTTCTCACCAAAATTAAAAAAATAAATAAAGAGAGTGAGAGGAAACTTTAGGAGGTGATAGATTTGCTTATGGCATACACTATAGGGACGGTTTAATGGGTATACACTTATCTACAAACTCATCAAATTGTATATACTAAATATATACAGCATTTTGTATGTCAATCATACATCAATAATGTGTTTTTTAATTCATTTAGAAGTTATATATATATATAAAGAAAAATATTGAAAAGAATTTAAATGATTATCAGTAGGAAACACATTTTTTAAAATAAGGGTTTATATAGAAATAGAATATTTTGTCACCAAGAAAATGCTTTTTGTAAACAATCTACATTTTATGTAGGAAAAAGCAGAGTAAGAACCTGCATAAACAACGTGATTGCCAGTTCTTAAGGAAAATAGGCTAGATAAATGCAGTGCAGAAATTATGATGAGAGGTTAAGTTACTGCCTCTGGGCAGTAGGAGTTTATACAGCTTTTTTTGTTACTTTGTGCTTTCTAAATATTCCAATATCATGATGTGAATGATACCATATTTAATTACTTGACACCATGACATATCTTTACAGATTTTAACAAAAAATATTTAAATATTAATTTAAAAATTATATAAATTCTTATTTAAAATGTAGCACCCAAATGTTAAAATTAACTAGATTGTACACATAATTCTATTTTAATAGGCATAAAAAATAAAAATAGTTGAAGTATGCTTTCAAGGATGTGACAACTAAATTTAATGTCATATCCTAGAAATTATCCTGGAACAGAAAAAAGACATTAGGTAGTAACAAAGAAAGTCTGAATCAAGTATGGATTTTCATTAATAATAATGTATTAATATCAGTTCATTAGTTGTGATCTATGTACCATACTATATAAGATATTAAAAATGGGGAAAATTGAGCATAGGATATTTGGAAACTCCTGGTATTATCTTTGCAACTTTTCTGTATATCTTAAACTATTAAAAATTCTTAAAAATCACTTAAAAATATTTCTGAGGTATGTCTCAAATTGCATAAAAATTTTAAATGAGTTCTTTAATTTTGAAAAAAGTAATGTATGTATGTGGTATTAAATTACAAGAGTACACGAGATGTTTTTATTTACAAATTACTTTGTCATCTATGTAAATGCAAGACTGATTTTCTACTGATTTATGTACACCTACCTAACTCACACAAAGGCTCTGAGAATCATTAACCATTTCTAAAAAAATAATACATGAATCCTTGTTCCACTCACCCAAGAACTTTCTGAACAATGAAAAGCAGTTTGATTAAAAATGAAAGCCTAGGTATGATCAGATTCATCTAAATTGCAGATGTGGTGCCATAAATCACCTCTACTACTAAGCCCTTCTCAGAAGATGAGAAAAAAATTAATCAGGAGGTTGTTAATCCGGGATAATATACTGCAACACTGGTGCTTTAAATATGCTAAAAGCATAACTTGGCAAGCAGCCCTTCAGCTGATCTCTGAGTTTGAAGACCCTGAACAACCATATCCACTTATTTAGTACTTAGACACTGCCTGTGACCACTCATTTTTTAAGGATACCATTGGCAAGTATGGAAAGATGAGAAAAACAGAAAAAGAGGATACCTAATTACACTGAGTAAATAGCAGAGACAAATGATCTACCTTAAACTAGATCCTGTAGCCTTCGTTTGAAGCATCATTTGATGACTACGGAGTTCATGCATATAGAAGTTGTTAATGTTAGCCCCACAGGAGATAAGGTAGCAAACCCCATGGAAGACTGAACGTGAAAACAGAGGTGCCCTCGCAAGTACAGGGAGCATGTATAAGGAAAGGTTATAACTTCCTCCAGAGATAGTGATCAGTTATAAGCCCTGTGAAGATTTAACTCCTGAGGGCCACTCTACCACTAAAATTAGATTTGTTGTTTAAGAACTCTCCTGAGAATTCATTCATGGGAGACTGCCAAGCAATCAAGATTTAGGAGCTTAAACTTCAGCTTGTTCAGAAGCCATGGGGACTCCATTAAAATTTGATTTCTATCTAATATTGCTATAATATATGGAGAGCCTCATTTGATTTTGTCCTTTATCTTAAATTACTACTTTATTATTGTTATTATTATTTTCACTGCAGTATAATAAAATAATAAAAAAAACCCATAGTACACATAATCCCCAGAATGTAGCGTTTCTACCCCATTCTGTAGTAGCTTAAAACTACTGTTATAGAAACATGCATCCATCCACAATATTTGAAACATAATTTGCATTTCTCTGCCTTTTAAAAAAAATTGGTTGAATGTTCCATTCTATGTTGTAGTATATTTTGCTGCTTTTAAAGAGAATAAGGTATACAATTTTCAAGAATTTTTTACAGCATTACTTTTGTTGCATTCAATTTCTAATGATTTTTAATGATTTTCTTCTCCAACTTTTTTTTTTTTACTTTTTTTTCTTCATATAACATTGATGAAGGAATCACTCAATATGAAGGATCAAGGAATATGACAGAAAGCTGGAATAAACATGAATTTGCCCCCCGCTTCTTCCCCCATAAAATCAAAGCCTGTGTTTCTGCATTTCTGTCCATTCTGGCTATTTATCTGTGATAATTTAATGGACCACTGACAAAACATAAATTATAATATATATAATTTTATTACATAAAATAAAATATTATTCACTACATACATTATAAACATTGAAAATGAAACATTCCACATTCCACAAGGGAATAACAAAGCACTATGGAGTTTTTGAGGAGAGATCACCACATCCTCAGTAAATGATCCATGGTTTCAGGAGGGTAATTTGAGTCAGTTGTATAGGCTTGAATAGTATTTTGGCATTTTGTTTTTGCTTTTATTTTTATTTCAATCTCTGAAACAATGCTTCTTTATGGTCACAGAGAGAATGGGCCTCCCAGACCTCCAACTGGGAGAGCATAATTGACCAAGGGCCCAGTGTCTGCACTCTGAAATCTGTTTCTGGGTATGTACATGCCCAGGGCACACTTCCCATGGGCTGCTCCCAGCCAAACATAGGAGGCAGCAGGGATCCTAAGAGAGACCCACTACTGGTAAACAAGGGACTCCTTGGACAAGCAACTTGGCTCATGGGCTCCACCAGTTCTTGTTTAAATTTCCCTTGAATGCATAATATTTCACTTTATGAATCCATGAGAGACTTTTTCCTTCAATTTATGATTTTAGCCAGTCAATATTTACAGATATGAAATCGTATTTTGTTTTGGTTCTGGCATTATATTTCATGTAATGCTTTTCATTTTTACTGTTTTTCCACCTCAATCTCTTATTGTATAACCTCTGTGTATATATTTTAATAATTGAATGGTCTATATATTCATTTTAGTAATTACATTAATAGCTGTGAAGTACAATGCACTTAAATTTCTATTGATTAACTCTCTACTATGAACAGTGATGAAATTAATACATTTTACATTCCCTCCTCCTCTCCTTCATCTGTACCTTCCAATTTTAGTTAATTGTATTGATTTTTTTGTAGTTACCTTTATAACCTCTATTAATGTTTATTTGATGTTTAACCCTTGCAATAAAATGTAAGAGAAATAGTCATACCAATTCTATCCTCTCTTCTGTTTTTTTTTCTTATTTATATCAATTATACATAATCAGGGCTTGTAATATTTATAGTCTGTTCTATATCAGAACCCTCAGTTATATTAGTCTAATTACTATAATTAAAAGATGTCAGTTCTCAACTTACTTCTGTTCATGAAGGAGTAGCCAAGATTGGTTTTACACACCCAGCTTAAAAAAAAAAAGAGAGACAAAATATATGATTCAATTGTTGTCTGACACATTGGACAACAGGCAGCACAGGTCAGTGATGCCGGAGGAAAGGGAAAAAAGGTCAGCCCCGTAATGTCACAGCTCTCTGTCTGGAATTTCACACACAGCACAGGGAGGCAGAACCCAGTGATCTTCCTGAGTTAAAGGGATGAGACAGAATTGGGAATTTGGGGAGGTCAAAGTGTCTAGAATTCACAGGGCAGAGAACCAGATAGGAAAGAGCAGCAAGGAAAAGGCAGAGCTAAACACTCCTCTCTGAGATTAATTCAATACAAAGGATCATGCTCAGTTGAAGAGTCCTTCAAGCTCATTAAACTATTGCATAATTTTGTTAGAATGTAATATAATGATATGTTTGTAAATGCCAGACCATTTTAATCAGATTTAAAATGTAATTTCCTTCCTCTTCTTTATATAGTGTTTTATTGAAGGACTCTAATAGGACAGCTGCAACCATGGGAAGAGATTTTCATTCCCAGGAGAATATAAAGATACAAATAAGCCAGCAGTGTGGTCCTGACAGGTAAGGGTAGAAAGAGGAAATAGAGTTTGAGCATATGATGGCCAGATGGGGCTGCATTGTGTTAACAAGTCATTTCATCAGTATTAACAGCCTTCTGTTTTAGAGCTGAAGACTGTTTGAGGTTGGATCATATAAGAAGTTTGTTCAAGGCTATAAAGCTAATGAAAATCTGCTTACATATCATGAGTTCACTAGCTTCACAGTTGGACACCCTCATTTTCACAGAAGAATGGACTTCAACAGAAAAAACTTTCAGGTAGAAGAAGGCCATGGAGACTTCTTTTTTCTAAGCATGTGTAAGATCATTTTTAAAAAATGAACACTTCAGGGGCGCCTGGGTGGCTCAGTCAGTTAAGCATACCACTCTTGATTTTGGTTCAGACCATGATCTCTGTGTAAAACCATGATCAGGTGTGTAAAACCAATCTTGGCTACTCCTTCATGAACAGAAGTAAGTTGAGAACTGACATCTTTTAATTATAGTAATTAGCCTAATATAACTGAGGGTTCTGATATAGAACAGACTATAAATATTACAAGCCCTGATTATGTATAAATGATATAAATAAGAAAAAAAAACAGAAGAGAGGATAGAATTGGTATGACTATTTCTCTTACATTTTATCGCAAGGCTTAAACATCAAACAGGGTCGTGAGATGGAGCCCTGCATCAGGCTCTGTGCTTTAAGAAGCTGGGTTGGAAATGGGAGAAAAAAGATATGACCGGCATTAGAGGCATGAGCAGGTTCAAAGGAGAGTTATCTTGTTTGGTTTTGGATTATTTATTTATTTTTTAAAAGTTAAGATAGGAGGGCGCCTGGGTGGCTCAGTTGCTTAAGCGACTGCCTTCGGCTCAGGTCATGATCCTGGAGTCCCTGGATCGAGTCCCGCATCGGGCTCCCTGCTTGGCAGGGAGCCTGCTTCTCCCTCTGACCCTCCCCCCTCTCATGTGCTCTCTCTCATTCTCTCTGTCTCAAATAAATAAATAAAATCTTAAAAAAAAAAAAAAGTTAAGATAGGAATGACTTAGGTCTATATAGCACTTTGGAAAAGACTTAATCAATATGTAGAATTTTTTGGAAAGGGAGGTGGATGGGGGATGGGGTAACTCGGTGATGGGAAATAAGGACGGCACGTGATATGATGAGCACTGGGTGTTATGTTGGCTAATTGATTTTAAATTAAAAAAATAAAAAAAATAACATACCAGGATTGGACAGAAAAAAAAAATAAAGGAAAGCTCAGGATCAAATTTGTACAGCAAAAAAGTTATTTTCAAAGTAAAGCATTAGCAAGGGAGTCCAGCTTTCAGATCAACTTGCTCACTCGAAAGAGAAAAAGTAGTATTGATAGTTCAAATTTTTATATGGCAGTTGAAATTCTTAATAGAAAATAAATGGATCAGCTATGATAAAAGTCAGATATCCATGTTTATGGAAACATGGTATGCGGGCCTTGCCATAAACTTGGAAATATCTTATTAAAAATGATTGGATCAGATATGATGAAAATCAGATATTCATATTTTTAGAAACGTAGTGTGGTGGCCTTGCCAAAAACTGGAAATACAAAAAAATATATGAGAGTACAAGAAAGAGGAGTACAAGAGAGACAAGAAATGACTGGTACAAGTGAAGGGACAAAACATCTAGCAGAGCATAGTCTGAAAAATGAGTTGGCCTCCAGTGGGAAGTACAGAGCCCATCCTGATAGCCATTGCTCATTCTCTAAAAAAAAAGTATAAAGCATTTAATAGTAGAATCTCTCTTCATTCTCTGATGTATTCTCTTACTTGGAGAACATAACTTAAAATATAATGAAAAAAGTGCAAAGTATATATTGACTTAAGAAAGAAAAGTGTACATATATCTGTCTAAACTTGTATTATAGTATGTAATGTTGACTTATTCAAATAATTATATTTATATTTGAGAATGCTCTGATAGAGTGTCAAATTCCTTAATTTCCCTTTTTCTAGATTATTTTTAAGGATCTAAATTTAAGCTTATCTATGTTTTTGAGAATGTTTACTTAATTACAAATACTGCATTGCTATTAAACTTACCATGACGCAGTTAGGAAGACTCTGTTGTTTTTTTTCCTCCACAGATTGGAATCTTATTAAATCTATAGTATTTTTACAAAGCAACATGTGATAATAAGATAAAGCAGCAGATGGAGCTCTAAAATTCATTAGTACTTACTATTCTCCAGTCCCTTTTTATTGCTGAATACGAAGGAATTGGGAATTTCAGATACACATACAAATACACTTATTGTTCTGTTCCCTGAGAATTCTATTTTTATAATTTTATTATGCATTCATTACAGGATGCTGGCATTTCCAAAATTAATGGATAGAATTATCTGACATTTAAGAAAATAATGACATGGTAATAAAGATTATTAGTAATTATTTATATTTCAAAATTTATGCTTCAATGTTAATGTGCTATGCTGTATAGTTTTTTAAATGGCATGCATTGAAACATGAAAAATGGTTGTTTTATCTTTTATTTTCCTTTTTTAAGCTACAGTGAATAGCTGTCTGATAAGGTATAACTCAACAGAAAATCAATCTATGTATTATGGCTCTTGTATCTTCAAGTTCACATCCAAACTTATCTCCAACAATTAATTATTATGTAATTTCATCTCACCCTCATTAAACCTTCTTTGACTTACTCCTCTGCATGTAAAGTTAGCTGGTTTTCTTAGTGCTCTGTTATCACCAGCTGTAGCAATTTAATTGAGACTTAATAATTTAATTTTCAAACCCCCAACAAGAACTCTATATCCACAGCACCTAGCAAAGAGCCTGGCATGTGGTTTGTACTCAATAAACATTCACTTCATTGAATGACTGAAGGTGTGCATTTGGAGTGTAAGAGAGAACAATGAAAAGCAACTCTAGTTAAGTAAGGGACTTACAAGGAAAATACGTGATGGAGAAGGAACTGTGGCAGATTTTTTTAAGTGCCTCATTTAAACCCAATAGTGATGTAATTACCTTTGGTAAACAGAATAAAATTGGCAGCTTGAAAGTAACTCCAGACAAATTCTGAGGCCATAATAATAAGAGATACATTTATGACAGTCAATATCAAAGGTCAGGCAATTCACTTAAATGAGTGAAACAGAGCTGGTTACGACTATGGAAAACTGAGAACACATGCCATATATACAAAGATGTCTACTCATCTCTGCTATGTGGAAATGTGGACTAAATATTCTAGATCTTCTAATCTTACAGGGGAAAGTGAAACAATAAATGTCACAATTTTATAAATTGTTAACTTCAAATTTTAAAAACAGTATCTGGTTTAAACAAATTATATTTGTGCATTTGATTTGTCCCAAAGAGAGCTTGCCATTCCTTGACTCAATAAGGCAATAGCAACAATGATGGAGAGGCAGTGGTGAGTTCCAGAAACTAGGAATCAGATTGGGTAGGAATTAATAACTGTAACACACATACATAGAAATATACATTTATAGAAACAATAATATAGTACTTGAATCTAATTATTTGTCTGAACTATGGCAAATTTTCCGGTCTTCTTGTTCTGTCTTTACCTACTCCCTAATTTGTTTTAAGCCATATTTTAAAAAAGAATGCTCCAAAAGTTTTCTTTTCAAAATTGTTAGTTTCTCTTTTGATTTCAATCATTTCTCATTTAACATATATATATGTTATTTCATTACAAAATTAATATATACTCCTTGACCATCCAAAGCTATATCAAGGAAATACCTCCTCCTGATTTTATTCCACAGAAACAACCACAGATTAACAACTTGATTTATATTCTTTGAAACTCTTTTATAAATGCATAATTCCTTAAATATATACAATACACTGTTTAATGAATAGTTTGATCCATTTTTATAATATAAATTTATATTATACAATATACACACATTGTGTATCTTTATAGTAGCATATTATAATACAGTTCTGCAATTTTTCTTATTATGGATATCTTTCTACTATATAGGCATTTAACTTACTCAAAGTGAAATATATATAACCTGGAAAGAAAAAAAAAGATAGGAAAAATATAAAAACTGTACAAACATTTCTGTTCAATAAGCAGAATGTTTCTGCATCAGTGTAGACAAGAATTGTCCTTCCACTTCTTTTGTTTCCCTCTGTTGGTTCAAGTTCCTAAGATCATTCAATGACTTTTCTAGTATGAGGTTTTCTAGCATTAAGTTTGATCCAGTAGTTAAAGAAAGTATGTTGGGTAAAACACTGTCTTTATATAGAAATCAACTGATTTATTCAGGGATATTGCCTCCAATGTGTCACTTTCCTGAGAGATTTCTAAGAATAATTTGGATTACAAGTAAATTTAGCTCTATACCCTAGCTGTAAAACCTAACTTCCTGCCAAGGGAATTATTCGTTATATGTTTTATAACTCTATTATATGTATTTACCTAATTATTTTTTTAAAAGATTTATTTGTTTATTTATTTATGACAGAGAGAGAGAGAGAGAAAGACACAGAGAGAAAGAGAACAAGGGTGTGGGGAGAGGGGCAGAGGGAGAAGCAGACTCCCCACTGAGCAGGGAGCCCAACACCAGTCTTTTTTTTTTTTTATGTTATGTTAGTCACCATACATTGCATCATTAGTTTTTGATGTAGTGTTCCATGATTCATTGTTTGTGTGTAACACCCAGTGCTCCATGCAGTACGTGCCCTCTTTAATACCCATCATCGGGCTAACCCATCCCCCCACTCCCCTCTCTTCTAAAACCCTCAGTTTGTTTCTCAGAGTCCATAGTCTCTCATGGTTCGTCTCCCCTTCCCATTTACCCCCCTTCATTTTCCCCTGACTTGTACCTCTGAAACAATACACTGTATGTTAAAAAAAAAATTAAAAAGAGGAAGATAGTAGGAAGCCAACACCAGTCTTGATTCCAGAACCCTGGGATCATGACCTGAGCCAAAGGCAGATGCTTAAGTGACTGAAACACCCAGGTGCCCCTCTACCTGATTATTTTTATCAGCAAAACAGTACTCCATTTGATAGATATACAATGATGCATTTGCTGATTCTCTATGGGTATACATTTACTTGGGGAGGACTAATGTCCCTTATTTCTATTCTTTTTCAGGAATATCTTACCTATTCTAGGTACTTCTTCTAGGTGAATTTTATTATTAATTAAAAAAATAAATTAGCTTTGTTAGTATTCTGAAGGGAAATAAATTAAAAACAATAATAATTTTTACTATAATTTATTAAGTTCCTCTTCATGCCAAGCATTCCTGGCATCATTTAAATCTCATAACTCTATGAAGTAGACATTGCATTATTATTATGAATATTATACAAAGAAGAACATAGAGACTCAGAACCATTAAGTAACATCACCTGAGTTATATAGCAAGTGGGCATTAAGGCTAAGATCTGAAACCAAACATTAAAGCCCCTAACCTAGGGGCACCAGGGTGGCTCAGTCGGTTAAGCATCCAACTCTTGGTTTCTGCTGAGGTCGTGATCTCAGGGTCCTGAGATTGAGCCCTGAGCCAGGGCCAGGCTCTGCACTCAGCAGAGAGTCTGCTTCCCTCTCGCTCTGCCCCGCCCCCTGCTCGAGCACATTCTGTCTGTCTGTCTCTCTCTCTCTCAAACATAAATAAAATCTTTGGGGTGCCTGGGTAGCTCAGTTAGTTAAGCATCCAACTCTTGATTTTGGCTCAGGTTATGATCTCAGGATTGTGAAATCAAACCCTATGTGGGACTCTGCACTCAGCAGGGAGTCTGCTTGACTCTCTCCCTCTGCCCCCACTCTCTCTCTTTCTCTCTCTCAAATAAAATAAAAATCAATCAATCTTTAAAGCCCCCAACATAAACCTTACTTCTTATTGGATTTTTATAGGGGGTGTATTATATTCTGCTTTGAATTCAAGAATTAATGTCTTTACAATGTTAAATCTTCCCATGTAGGAATGTGTTCTTGTCTGTGCATCTTTTCTAGTGCTCAAATTCATAATAACAATAACGTAGTATCTGTCATTAAGGTATTGTGATTTTTCTACAATATGCACATACATTTATTCACCATTTAGATATGTTTTTATACATCATCACTTTCCATATCATTTCATGACTCTTTTGATCATTACAGTGACTAATTTTTAGCCTTAAAAGCAGGTTAGTTTCAGAAATAAAACACTTTAATTAACTAGCAGTGAATTTAGCCTTTATAAAAACAAAGCTACATTTCACTCTAGGAAAGCCTAAAAAATAAAGATGTGTTTAAAATGTTAGCAGGCAAAATAAACAGAAAAATGTGTATAATTTTAAAATATTGCTAAATATCCATATTTAAATTGTTGATCTGATTTAAAATTTTCTCCAAAGTGAGGTACAAGTAAAGTGTTCCAAGCAACTCAAATCCTAATTAGAAACCACTGCCTTTCATTCTGGTAGCGTGATGCCCGTTTCCTTCCTACTACCACCAAATATCAGATGAAAGTATAATCACTCATAGGAAAAAGAGGCAATAAAGAACTTTAAAAACATAGTGACCACTAGGGGGCATGTTCCACTTTCTTATCAGAGAAATTCTTAAATTCTCTCATTTTCAATTTTAGGTAGCCCTGATGAACAGGTCAAGAATTTTGAAATCCATAACCACTATATAAAAATAGCAAAAGAATTTATCTGTATTATTGGAAGAGCAATTCATGCTTTTTAGAAACAACTTAATGTAATGGAAATGATAAAGAGACAAATCCAAAAGCAATTTTTTATTAATACTTGGCAAATTTTGTCAAAGTCACATACAAAGTTATGTTCATACTGCACCTATAATTTTGTAATATGAATATTTTTAGTTTTCCTTCATACATTAATTGTATATCCTAAGCATTCCCATAGTATTACATTACTTGATTAAATTTAATTTCTTTTTTATATTCCATCTTATATCTATAGTTACATGGTGCTTAAACTTCCTTTTATTATTGGACATTTAGGCTGCTTCTGGTTTTCCATTAATATAAACCATATTTTAAAAAGTGCACCAGTAAAAGTATAAGTGCAGGCCAACCTGGATTCATGTCTCAACTATGCCATTTCCTCTGTGAAATGTGGGGCTGGTTATTAATCATTTTAACTCTCAGGGCTTTTTTTTTTCTTTCTTAAAATGGTAGATAATAAATAGTATCTACATGGCAATTGCTGTATCCACATGAGTTAAAATCCATAGGAAAAAATGAGCTCACCATATAGAACACACTAAACACATGCTAGCTGGTATTATAATGTATTATTGTTATAATTTTTTGTACTTGAAACTGCATTTCAGATTATTTCTCTAAAACAAATTTCTGGAAGTAGATTGGCTCATTCAAAGGTCAGTGATCCTTATTTCCAAATTGTTTTCCAACATAGTTGATCCAATTTATAATCTTTAAAGTTATTTTGAAATGTTAAGTTTCTTCATCAATACAAAAACAGACTATAACTCATTCAGAGAATAGCATGGTTTGAGAGCCATTAGAATTCATGTTGCACTTCATTGTAAAAATGGCAAACATGCATCAGAAAGTATTATGTTTATCTGATTCTGATTTCACCTTTTTTCAAAACCTGGTAACTTCATAAGTTCCGTGCAAGCATTTTATGTGTATATACACATGTTCTATTTTCTTAGGTAGGGAAAACAATAGTCCTCGTAAATCTTAGGAAGTTCTGTGTCTCAAGAAAGGCAAAGAGCCATGAATTTAAACATAATCCCCCCAAAATATGGGACCTGTTAATCTGTGAGAAGAACTTCAAATATGTCTTGTTTCTTTGGGCCAGGTATGTTAATGAGTATAGACATATGGTATTAACTTTTGTCCTATTTCCTTTGACTTCTGTTGCCTATAACCTTTTCTAAAACCTAAAATTAGAAAGTTAAAGCATCTATTCAGCAATATGTTGTAAAATGACTATTATTTTGAAGCTCACCTTAAATATAACTAATTAGAGCCTTTAGAATAAGTTCCACCTACCTGCTTTGGCTGCAATGCATTCAATTAATAAATGTACTAAAAGTGTTTTATTCACTCAGTTTGGAGACATGTCTGAATTTTTTTGGCCTTTTACTAATTACATCTAATTAGAAGACATATTGAAATATAGAGAACAACACAGTTTACATTTCTCTTTCTCTTTTTGAGGGGCTGCCAACTACATATTTGGAAAGAGCTAATTAAAAACCCAATTTCTTTTAGGTGCAAATATATTTACTAGTCTATTTCTTTGTACATCCATATGTCCAGAAAGCAGAAAGCCTTGGAAGTTGAATAGAAAACTAAAGGTAAACTAGTAAATAAAAACAAATAAACCAAATGAAGTTAGTCCTACCTTTGGGTTTTAGGCATTAAAAAAAAATCTTAAAATAGGTGAGCTTTTGACTGACTTATTTATATAACACTCTTAAAATATTTGATTACTTTGAAGAGAAAGATGTGGTTTCCTTAAAAGGATTTTCCTTAATCTTCACTCTTCCTGGGGCTTTCTGCATTTTAAATAAGAATGTCAGCAGATGTTGGTGGGGATGCGGAGAAAGGGGAACCCTCCTACACTGTTGGTGGGAATGCAAGCTGGTGCAGCCACTCTGGAAAACAGTACGGAGATTTCTCAAAAAGTTGAAAATAGAGCTACCATACGATCCAGCAATTGCACTACTGGGTATTTACCCCAAAGATACAAATGTAGGGATCCGAAGGGGTATGTGCACCCCAATATTTATAGCAGCAATGTCCACAATAGCCAAACTGTGGAAAGAGCCAAGATGTCCATCGACAGATGAATGGATAAAGAAGATACAGTATATATATACCATGGAATATTACACAGCCATCAAAAAGAATGAAGAACTCTTGCCATTTGCAACGACATGGATGGAACTGGAGGGTATTATGCTGAGCGAAATAAGTCAATCAGAGAAAGACATGTATCATACGACCTCACTGATATGAGGAATTCTTAAGCTCAGGAAACAAACTGAGGGTTGCTGGAGTGGGGGGTGGGTGGGAGGGATGGGGTGGCTGGGTGATAGATGTTGGGGAGGGTATGTGCTATGGTGAGCACTGTGAATTGTGCAAGACTGTTGAATCACAGATCTGTACCTCTGAAACAAATAATACATTATATGTTAAAAAAAAAAGAAGAAGAAGAAGAAGAAGAAGAAGAAGAAGAAAATAGCAGGAGGGGAAGAATGAAGGGGGGGAAATTGGAGGGGGAGACGAACCATGAGAGGCTATGGACTCTGAGAAACAAACTGAGGGTTCTAGAGGGGAGGGGGGTGGGAGGATGGGTTAGCCTGGTGATGGGTATTAAAGAGGGCACGTTCTGCATGGAGCACTGGGTGTTACACGCAAACAATGAATCATGGAACATTACATCAAAAACTAATGATGTATGGTGATTAACATAACATAATTAAAAAAAAAAGAATGTCAGCTGGGCTATGTGAAAGCTCCTTACAAAAGGAGCAGATTAAAGGTCTGAAATACAAATAATTATTGAAAAGTAAGTTGCTGGACACTTCCTTTCTTCTCTGTTTCAACTTTGAGATAGGCAATGACATCATTGGTAAGAGAAAGTAGACCCTTATCTATTCAATTTAGAGTTCTTATTGAATTTGATAACTTGTTTCCCATCTTATTTATTAATATCATAAAGATACAGTCCTAGGAAAAAAGATTGTAAGTGGAAAGTACAGCATGCCAATCAGGAGAGTCTTATGGAAAACTAGATCAAGAAATCATTCACAGGTCCCAAGTCTCTTCTTGTTACCTATTTGGTTAAAGAAAGAAAGAAAGGAAGGAGGGAAGGAGGGAAGGAGAGGGGGAGAGGGGGAGAGAGAGAAAGAGAAAGAGAGAAAGAGAGAGGATAGAACCAAAGACACTTCCATGACATCAGCAACAAGTTAATCATTTACTGAATCTCTTTCACCCAGCCAAGAATTTAGAGTAAATATCGTGACTCATTAGGCAGTGACTCAGCAGTGAACTTATGAAGAGATATTTAATATAATTTGGAACATTAAAGAATGAAAATAAATATTCTACACTAACTTATCTGATAAGATATATTTAATTTAAGTAAAAATGGGGCACCATATTACTAGTAAATCACAAAGTAAGAGACTTGCCACTGTCTCAGATCTTTTCTACCTCCTTCCAGTTATAACTGAAGAAAGTGTATTATGAAAGGTGCTCAGTAAGTCAGGTTTCCTATCCTTTTAACATCATAGCACCTCCTTGGAGATGAACCCAAGCGAAAGTGAAAGGCTTCCTCTTAGGATTTCCCCATAATTTCTCATGTTCTAAAAGTAAGACTTTCTTTCCCCCCTAAGAGATGTTCCTTTACTAGTGAACAGAGGTTACCACAGGGTCTTGGAAATGAATCACCTAAATGTAAGAAGTTATTTGTTCAAACTGAAGTTATTAACCTATCCCCACAGTAGCCTTATGGCAACCACCCCAGATTTTATGCATAAGTACCACAACTGTCTTATTTACTCTCAGTGCTAAGGATATCCAATAAATGTTTGTTAAATGAATGAATAAATGTTCACAAATATAAAATACATAGACCCTGCCTAATTGAGTAACCACATTTGTCTCTTAAATTATTTAAAAACTAGTGACCACATGCCCTCATTAAATTATTCCTATCAAGTTGGCATGTTTCCATAGTTTCCTATCTTTTTTTTGATTTAAAGATTTTATTTATTTATTCGAGTGAGAGAGAATGAGAGATAGCGCGAGAGGGAAGAGGGTCAGAGGGAGAAGCAGACTCCCTGCTGAGCAGGGAGGCCGATGTGGGACTCGATCCCAGGACTCCAAGATCATGACCTGAGCCAAAGGCAGTCGCTTAACCAACTGAGCCACCCAGGCGCCCGCCATAGTTTCCTATCTTCATAATAGCTGTGTAAATGCTATCCCTCCCCACTTGGATCTGGAAAAATACACTTTGTTTTTTTAAGATTTTATTTATTTATTTAAGAGAGAGAGGAAGAGAGAGCGCACAAGCGTGGGGGAGGGGCAAAGTGAGAGGGAGAGGGAGAAGTGGATTTCCCACTGAGCAGGTAGCCTGTGAGGCCATCCCAGGACACTGAGATCATGACCTGAGCCAAAGACAGACGTTTAACTGACAGTGCCCCTGGAAAAATACACTTTTAAAAATATTTATAAACACTTACTTTTTCACTGTTCTAGGTAACCCTTATAGAAAATATAAATTTTCAACATAATTCATTAATTTTATTTTCTCTTTATTCTCTTAATTAGAATGATGCCTTAAAACTCTGCATACACAGCCCCCCCCCCACATATCCACACACATGTGTGCACACAATTTTAGAAGAAATACACCCCTCACATGCGGAAATTTTTAAGACTCAGCCTACCTTGCATTCCAGGAAACAGAAACCACGGGTTTGAATTTACATACACATTGACCTAAGACTTTCTAATCAAATTGAACTCCCTTAGATACCTCTAGGCATCCAGAGAGGGTTGAGAAGATCTAATACTGGCTAAAGAGAGAAACTGATGAGAAGAGCAGAAACTGTTTTCTGAAGAGGAAATGAAAAGAAGGATTGTAAATCCCACATTGAGCATGTCTGGGGAAGAGCCAAGATTCATATAAAGACAATTCTTACCTTTGGAGTTTTATGGGATGGTGAAAAACAACTAAATAGGATTAAGGTATATCATAGCATATAGCAAAACTCACGATTAAAGGGATGGAATTGAGTAAGGCCTGGAACATAAATACTAAGCCACATTTACTTAATATCAAAGAAAGTAGAATAGTATATATACAGCCATAACACTAATTATAATTTAAATAATTTTCAGTCTTTCATTTTATAGTGGAGAGAAACTAAATATGAAGTAGAAAGTTTTCAATTGCCAAGAGAATTCTAAGTCCCTTCAAAATGATTACTCAGGATTAGAATTACAGCAGAGTTTAAGCATGGAATATTTAAAAAATAATAAAGCCACTTTAACACATATATATGAGGCATTCTAATTCAGATATGAATTTCAGAGATGCAAAAATATTTTCCATATCTGTAGAAAACCAGTGTCTACAGTTTATCTTATTGGTCATGGTTGTATGTCACTTAAATTCTATGTTAAAAAAAAAAAGAGCTTTCTAATTGTTGATGTCAGAGGCATTTATTTTCTGTACAGAGGCCAGGTCCACTTTTTTTTTTTTTTTAAATATTGGAACAATCTTGAGTTTCATTTAATTCTCCCATCATTATTGTCACAAAATCACCAAGAAGCCCTCCTAATGTACTTTCACACATTCCAAGAAGAATCAGTCCCAGTAAAGAGGTATCTTTTATTTAGGGATTTAATTATTGTATAGTAGAGAAAAATGCAAGTACTCGTAAGATGTCATTCTAAGAAACTTTAAATTATGTTGTTCCCCCATGTTAGATTGCTTTTTTTGGTCTTTAACATCTTAAAATGTTATTTTACATTCAAAGGTTATCTTTTAAATATATCACATTTATCTTTTTTTAAAGCTCTTTTTATTTCTTTGGCTCTTTTTTTAAAGACTATTTTATTTTTAAGAGCAGTCTTCGGTTCACAGCAAAATTCAGAGGGATTTATATTTTCCATATACCTCCTGCCCCAATGCATGCATTACCTCCCCATTATCAATATCCGCCACCAGAATGGTACATTTGTTACAACTGATGAATCTGCATGAACACATCATAGTTGCTCCAAATCCATAGTTCACCTTAGGATTCAATCTTGGTGTTGGTATATTCTATGAGTTTGAACAAATGTATAATGACATGTATCTACCATTACAGTCTCATACAGAAAAGTTTCACTGACCTAAAAATCCTGCCTATACTCATCCTTTCCCCCACCCAATCCAATCCCTGGCAACTACTCATCTTTTTAATGTCTCCATAGTTTTGCCTTTTCTAGAATGTCATGTAGCTGGAATCATACAGCAGGTAGTCTTTCCAGATTGGCTTCTTTCACTTAGTAATATTTCACTTAGTATTATTAAATTTCCTTCGTGTCTTTCCATGGCTTGATAGCTGATTTATATTTAGCACTGAATAATATTCCACTGTTTGGATGTATCATAATTAATTTATCCATTCATCTGCTTTAGGATATCTTAGTTGTTCCTAAGTTTTGGCAATTAACAAACAAAGCTGCTATAAATATTTGTGTACAGATTCTGTTTGTTTTTTTATAGCAAGATTTGTAGTTGTCCTTAAGAAGATAACAAATCAATGCATATTAATAATAAATTCAATCAATCCTAAAGTATAACGGGTAAAATATGAGAGTCCTTCCAACTGTTGCCCATCCTTAGTTCCGCAACACTGAAGTTATCTACTCTTAATATTTGCATTATACACAGGACAAACATATAAAAAGTTATTTTTAGTATGGTAAGGCAATTCAAGAACAAATGAGAGAATGATACTGAGATCTCAAAAATTTCTTTCAGTGTGGAGAAAAAATGCATTTAAACCATCTGAAGTAAAGATTAATAGATAAGGTATCCAGGTATATTATATAGATATATCTAGTTTGCCTAGCTGTATACTGTTTATACAGTTATATCCTGGACGAATGTATGACTCATCAAGATATATTGTCTGGACATAACTAGTTTGTCTATTCTAGCTCTTCTAGATATGTTCTAGAAAATAGTTAATGAGAAAAATACTAGAAATCTCAGCAAAAACAAAACAGTGTCTTTATTTTCTTAAGTAATTTAAAATAGTAAGACACTAACATAAGACACTAACATAAACACTAACATTATTATTTTTTAAATAGTTTCATTCTGCCTACCCTTTTCAATAACAAAAAGTATTTCATAACCCAAGATAATATTTCTAGGAAATAAAGGGTCATCAACAAAATATTTTTTGTAATGTTGTGATTGTGTTTATAATTTAATAATATTGAGGCCTTAATGCTTATTTTTAAAGTTAGGTTTTAAAATACTTAATTTTGAGTTCTATTTTATTTTTATTTTTTTAAATTTTGAGTTATATTTTAAAAAAAACAAGAAGCAAAAAGTCCTATAAGCGTTTGATATTCAATAATTTAATAGACTCATGATTTTCCTTTTCTCTTGGAATCTTATTTATTTTACTTTAACTGCAATATTCCTTCTCTGACTTATCAGTTCATGGGTTCTTAACACCAACAACTTTCCAGGCCTAAAGAGAATTCTTAGTTCTTTTTCTACAGTTCACCTCATCATTTGCTAACCATATTTCAACAAGCTACTATGTTTACTTTTCATCTCCTGCTTCAGAATTTTCTGTGGTTTCCCTTCTTTCCTTGTAGAAGTTTTACAAATAAATCTTCAGGGTATTAGAGCATAATGTCTTCTTTTGAAACCTCAGAAAAATACTTATATACAGTAAAGGACTGGCTTTCTTATTATATTTGGGCAGAAAATATCAAATAAAGGAGACCATTTTAGCCACAAAAAAGTAAATTTAGCTTATAAAAAAATAAAGTGGTAAGAGTCTATCTAATTTCATAAGTTAAGAAAAACATCTCAAAAATAAAAGTCTAACAGGAAAACATTAATTATACCTAAGTTTCATAATGACTGCAAGTGTGTTATTAAACATATATAGCTGTCCAAATAAAGTATTTTGAACTGTTTTTTTCATAAATGCAAAAAAAAAAAAAGATTCTCCAAAAGTAGTTAAGATGTCTGCAGTGATCTCCATAACCCTGCCATGTCTACCCTATGACCCCACACCATACTCCTCACTCTCACCCACAGGAATTCTCTTTGTACCTCATGTAGGCCAGCTACTGTCAGCACCTTTGTGCATTGCTGTCTATTTCTCTTGTGACTTCCTTTCCCCAGGTATTTACACTGGTGACATATTCTCATCATGAAGGATTTAGCTCAAGTTTCATTTCCTGACCATATTCTCTAACTAACTTCATTGATATTGGTTTGCTCTCCTTCCTTTTACTCTATTTTACTGTTTTAATAGCAATTATATCTTCCTGAAATTACAATGCTCATTTAATTGTCTGTTGCCTGTCTTCTCCCAAGATTTAATCTTTATTTTGTTATCTTTTTATCTTATTCCTTTTGTATAGCCCACTTCCAGAAAACTGAAGGCCACATAATAGTTATTGAATATATACTTTTATGATTATTTTAGTCTATTAATGCTTTTAGCAGTTTAACAGCATTAATTCTCCTTGATTGAGCATTGAGGATCATAGCATTTTAAAAAATCAAAGGACTTTACATTCATAGAGACCAGTTACCTTTTCAATGTTAGTGTCTAATTTAAATAACGTTCCCAGGTTGAATTTCCTATAATGGAAATACCTTCTAATAAATGTCTTTTCAATATTATTATAAAGTTATTTCACACAGTAAAACTAAATTTATTAATTCAACAAATATTTTATTTATCTAAGTCCCATTATATACCAGGGAATGTTCTAGGGGTTGGGATATATGTTTATTTTTAAATAATCTCCACACCTATTGTGGGGCTTAAACTCAGAATCCTGAGATTGAGTCACATGCTCTACTGACTGAGCCAGCCAGGCATCCTGGGATATATTATTGAACAGAAAAACAACAATAAAAAAAATTCTTGTTTTCATGAACCTCATATTCTAGAGAGGAGAGATAAACACATGTGTAAGTGTCAGAGTACATGGAAAGGTGACATGTAGAACAGGATGAGTGTGATCATTGTACCTATAGGGTCAGGGAAGGTTGAAATTTTAAAGAACATGTTCAAAGCAGATCTTAATAAAGTGAGGGAGATGTGTATAAAAATGTGGAGGTCATTCCAGGCAGAGAGAATTGTCAGGATAAAGAACTTAAAGTGGGAAAAGAGCCTGAATCCATGGAGAAAAAGCAAGGAGGCTAGGATGACTAGAGTTGCATCAGTGAAGTGGAGAAAAGAATACGAGGCAAGGGGTGTGTGTGTGTGTGTGTGTGTGTGTGTGTGTGTGTGTGTGTGTGATGTTAGGACGTTTTAGGATGTTGTTGGATATTGTAAGAACTTTAGCTTTTACTGTGGGTGAAATGGGAAGGCTTTGTACAGTGGAAGTAATGATGTTATCTGTTTTATGATTTAAAAAGAATACTCTGGGGGTGCCTGGGTGGCTCAGTCGGTTAAGCAGCTGCCTTCTGCTCAGGTCATGATCCTGGGGTCCTGGGATTGAGCCCCACATCCAGCTCCCTGCTCAGTGGAGAGCTTGCTTCTCCCTCTCCTTCTGCCTGCCACTCTGCCTACTTGTGCTCGCTCTCTCTCTGACAAATAAATAAAGTCTTTAAAAAATAAATAAAAAACAAAAATAAAAAGAATACTCTGGCTGTTGTATAGAGAATATACTGTGGTGATCAAGAGCTGGAGAAGGGAGGCCAATCAGGAGTATACAATAGCAATCCTCAAGGAAGATGACTGCGGCTCAGATCACAGTGGTTGTGGTTCCGTTGGTGAGAAATAGCCTAATTCCAGATACATTTTGGAGGGAGAATCAGAAAAACTTTTTGTCTTATAGAATGTGAAGTAGAGGGGGAAAGAGAGAGAGAGAAGTCAAAACTGACATCAAGTTCTTGACCTTGGACACTGGTGTGTCCAAGTCCAAGATAAACTGAAAGGTCAAGATTAAGCTCAAGGAAATTAGTAGGGAGGCTAGTGAACCAGTCTAACAGGTAACAAGAAACCTAAACTAAGGCCATGAGAGTAGAAATAGAGAAGAGAGTAGATATAAGCTTTATTTTGGGGTAGAACAATAAGAAAAACATTAACCAAGTTAACAATAATAAACATTTACTGAGCAATTACTATGTGCCAGACTTTGTTGAAGACACTTATATATTAATATATTTAAACCTAACATAACTAATAAAGCAAGGTATTCTCTAAGGCAGTTTGCTCATAAGAAGAAATGCCAAGAATTGGTAACTAATTCAGTGTGTGTGTGTGTGTGTGTGTGTGTGTAGGAGATGGAAGTGGTGGTATTGATTTATTCACAGAATCCCCATGAAGAACATTTTGAGAAATTTTCCCTTTTTTGGGCAATTCCATTCGTCTTACTCATCACTACCAGATGAATTTTCCTCAAGTACAACTCTGGTTATGTCTACCTTCTCCTCAAGAAACATGTAGTCCCCCTTACGTGGGGGCACTACGACCCATAGGACAAAGGTCATCCTTGTTATACTAGAACCCATAATTTTGGAATAAACAATCTTTCTAAATTCATTTCCTCTATAACTTTCCTCACATCTCATGATTCAATGAAGAGCAATAATCTCTTTCCATTCACAAGCCTTACAATTTCCTATTTCAGTATATTTCTATCTAACTAGGAAGCACTTTACTTGTGACCTTTTTCCTCAGTGTTTGCCCTCCTTCCAGACCCAATCTAACTGCCACCTTTTTCTTGAAGTCCTCTCTGATCAAACTCATGCCTTTGACTTACCACAGTATTTTAGGTAAAATTGTTTTATGGCTCCTTATTATTTTTTATATTGAATTAGCAGTATTCATTCAATAACATCCTTTCTAAGTGTACATAGAAATTTCAACAAAGGGAGGCAATGTATATTCTAACAAGAAGACATATGATAAACAAACAAAATAATAATGAAATTCCATGAAATTTAACTAAAATGAAACAAGTTACATGCTTAAGGTCACATAGGTAGTATGTGATGGAGCTGTGATCTTATCATTATATTACCATCTCACTATACTATATTGTAACATTCCTTAGTAATCTGAAAATAGTTCCTCATGACTGAAACTTTCTTTGTATGCAGAAGTAACAGGGGATGAGGCTGTGGATGTATGCAGGGACTAAACCATCAAATAACTTAAATGCCATAGACTGTTTGGATTTTATCCTGACACTAGATGGGAGAAATGTGAGGATAACATAAAATCCCTCCTGTGTAAGTTTGGATTGTGCCCTGCACAAGGGCATCACAACACCATGGATGTCATCTTATCATGTACATTCACACCCTGGATATGCACTAGCTCTGTGAGAGCTTAGAGTAGGTGTGGATAGTTCTATCCCTCATGCCTAAGTTGTTGAGGGAGAACCTGACACTGTATAACTCTATGCTGTATACATGGCAACACACATGCTCAGGAGAACATGGATACACAGATTCATTGGCAAAATCAAGTGAGCTCAGCTGTTTCCTGTCTGGACCATACTTAAACATCTCCAAAGTCACTTTTATTTCCTGCCTACTATAAACATGATGCTACATGGGGTGGAGTAGGATATAAAGTGTGCTTGCTACTGACAATATGTGTGCCCCTATAGGGGAGAGGCACTGTGAGTGGGCAAGTCGGGGCATATGTGGACCTATGCACTCTGATAATATCCCCAGCATCAAGATATTGTGTTGTGCAATAATATTCTAAATTTACTATAAAAAAACCAATATGTATGTTTGCATCTATTTATCTATACTTGAGGAAGAACAGCTTCTTCTAAATTTCACAAAGGTACCAAATGGACTAGAGGCATTCCCAGTAATGTAATCAAAAGTAAACTTTATTCAGGTCTTTAACTCCTTCTACAGGTAAGTATTAAGCTCTGAGTCCAAACAATACATCTGGAGATGCTGTGGAAGATGAAGTAGGCGGAGTTTACAACATACACACAGAGAAATTAAAAGGATATTACAGAGACTAGGTGAACAGGAGAGAAACAATAGAAATAAAGAAGAGGATCAGATTTCCCAGATACCTCAGCTAAATTTGATGGACCCTGATAGTTATTTGAATGAATATGATGTTGAAAAGGGGCACAGGAAAGGCAAGGGATGAAAAAGAAAAGGATTACTAAAATTCCAATTTCCTGTTTGCAGTCACTGGGGGAAATGATGGCAAAATCAAGGCAAAGCAGTTTTGGTGTGCCAAGGGATACCGTAAATGCCACTTTTAGACATACTGTGCTTATATCATGAATTATGTATGTACTGGAATATATTTGTGTTTGTGTGTGTAATGAATGCATGAGCTTTCTCTGCATTAAACAATCAAGAAACTTGATAAGCACTTATGTAAATTTTCTCCATTGATTTTCACAAGAGGTCATTTTATAGATGAAGAAAATTACCAAAAAGCCACCAATTTGAAATAGGATTAAGTCAAATTTTAAATTTAGAAAATTGGCTTCTAATCAAATCTTAAACTTTAATATATGATACTAAACATATAATTAAAAAGAACAGGTGTGATATTTGCCAAATCAATGGTAAATAACATAAATGCTATTTAAGTTAGAGGAAGGAGATGGGCAGAAGACAGTCTATGTAGACTTCTCAAAATACAAGGTACTTGAAAAGTCAACTTTTTATATAACTGGTCATACTGACACTCATTCCCAACTGAGGAAAAGTATGATGAAAGAAGTATAAAAACTCAAGTGAGACATGGATAAAAAGAATAGTTTTGTTGTTGTTGTTGAAGTTGCCAATCTGGATGGCATTAGTAGGACACAAGGTGTTACAAGTAGTTTGAGGCCAATGATAAAGAGTTTGTATTTCATATTAAGAGGTTGGATTTTATCCTGTCAGCACAGAGAAACAATGAAAGTTTTTGCGAGGGAATGACAAGCTGACATGGTGTTTTAGTAATCTGCCAACAATGCAGGAAATGATGAGGAAAGAAGAGGGCTGCTAAGACCAGGTAGAAAGCTATTCCAATGACACAGGAATTTTATTGATTATGGATGTGATACCAATATGGTACAAGAGAGATGAACAATGTCATGCAAGACATTAAAAAGAAGAACCAATGAGAGTGCTGACTTTCTAGATGGGGTTGAAGTATGGAAAGAATCGACTAGAAGTGAAAGAAAAGGCTCCCAAAAAGCTGGGAAAACAGAAGAATTAACAACATTTACAGAAATAGTAAAGAGAGAAAGAGAAACAGAGAAGAAGAGAAAGAGACTATTTAAAGAACAATTTTGAAAAAAGGAATCTGTGGTAATGGAAAGACATAGGAGACAAATCCAGCTCAGATCTCCCATCTCACCAGTGCCTCAGCTCATTCTCAGCAAACAGCCACGCCTCTTTATTCAGAGTTCAAACCATCAAAAGAAAGCCTCTTAACATCTTCACATTGATTTTGCAAGCTGATCTGCATGTGTATTCCTCCTTTTCTCCTTATCTAAGGATTATGTCCTGGATCCTGTTTTCCCCAGAGACTTTACTCCATAGATTCTCTTTTCTTTCTGGGATTTTCCATCTTTCATTCCCTCTGGTTATTTCTAATTGGTATTTCAAGGGCATGGACTTCTTCCATTGTAGGTTGAAAAACATAAAACAAATCAGAACATCTAACCCTTAACTAACCCCTCCCTCTGAAACCCCTCCCCTTTCAGCTACAGGTCTCTCAGATTCTTTTATTAAAAGTCTTAAATACTAACTGTCTGATGTGGACACATCTCACTCACCCTCCCCTCACTGCCATCTACAATGCCTTCCTACAACTCCACTGAAACTTCTCCCAGCAAAGCTTCACATGATTGCCTTTCTTCCAGTTCTAGGAAGACTTCCAGACCAGATCTTATTTGATATCTTAGCAAGATTTGATTCTCTTTTGTGAAGGGCTTTCTTTCAATCTTGGGAAATCACAACTGCCTGCATCCCATCCTATTTTGTTGGCCCCTTTGGTCTCTCTGTATCTGTACCTTAAAGGTTTGATGTTCAGGGCACAGTCCTTTGCATCCCTCTCTTCTAACTCTGTCTACTCTCCCCTCATTATCTTGTCCACCCCTTTGGCTTCAGATATCTCTGTATTGATGAACCCATTATTTTCTCTACTCCATTCCCCTCATCTAGGCTCCAGAGCCATATATACCCAGTGACTTCATGGAAATGAGTTCTGGATTTTTCTTATAGGTACTGTGTACGATCTAGTAGGCCAAGCCAAAATGTTTAACCCCCACCACACTATACCAATTAACCTTTAAGTCTTGCTTAAAGAAAAAACACTACATGCTCAGGTAACTTGGAATCTACATAAAATTTTTTTTGAAGCTTTGAAGTACATTTTAAAATTTGCTAGAAATTTTTGTCTCTATAGATATAGCAGTTAAACTTTGGAAGAATCTACTTGTTTGGGCAAAATTACCAAAATTAATTTTTTTTTCTTCCCTAGAATCATTCTGTATGTTACATAAACATAAAGCAATTTCTCATCCATTGTAGTGGGAAAAAAATGAAGTTCCTATTAAACTCATACTTAAATAGTACAACTTAAAACTTATTGAAATATTGATTATTTTCAAACATTGGGCTCCTATTTAGCAAAACTGCTTCCTTTCAGAATGAGAGAAATATTTATTGTTTTTGTTTTATGGGGATTTTTCCCCTTAATTTTAAAGATTTTATTTATTTATTTGACAGAGAGACACAGCGAGAGAGGGAACACAAGCAGGGGGAGTGGGAGAGGGAGAAGCAGGCTTCCCACTGAGCAGGGAGCCCAATGCGGGGCTCTATCCCAGGACCCTGGGATCATGACCTGAGCCGAAGGCAGATGCTTAATGACTGAGCCACCCAGGCACCCCATCCCTTAATTTTAAATATATATTTTGATGTTACTGTCTCTGAAAAGTATGATTCATGGAAGAAACGAGGGGTGTGTGGGTGTGTATGTATGTTTGTGTGCATGCATGGCTGTGGGTACATGTGCATGTGAGTGCATATGGGTGTGTGTATCATAGTTAAGAGTTACCGGGAGAAGACGGGAAGCAGAGAAATAATGACAGCAGGATCAAGGTGGAGAAATATCTTCATCCCATGTAGATGGTGTAATCTGGAATGAGAGTCATATCTCTCCTCTTCTATACTGAAACTCCACATGTCTCTTTATTCCACATGGAGTAGAGCTAAGGTTCTTTGCTTAACAGGTCCCACACCCTTGTGGTTTTATCAATAAGTATTTTCCCCTACTGTCTTGGCCAGTTCAGACTGCTGTAACAGGTTTTCGTAGACTGATAGCTTAAACAACAAACACTTATTTCTCACAGTTTTGAAGCCTGAAAGGCCAAGGTCCTAGTGTGTTCAGGTTCTTGGTGAGGGCCCTTCTTCTGAATCCTCACATGGTAGAAAGGAAAAGCTCTGGTCCCTTCATCTCCTTATAAAGGCACTAATCCCATCATGGGGGCTCTACCTTTGTGACATAATCTAATCTTAATAATCTCCCAAAGGTCCCTCTAAATACTGTCATGTTGAAGATTAAGGTTTCAACATACAAATTCTGGAGAGATACAAATATTCAGTCTATATCACCTACTGTTTTTAATGTCTACACTATAAGCAGGAATATAAAAAAAGAAAGGAAGCTTTTGTTAATTAGAACATCCTTTCCTTAAGTATTTTTGTCTTTGCTGAAGTTATATTGAAATTTCCACTCAACTGTCCAGGAAATTTAATCAATGCACTTTGCAGTTATAGACAGGAGACTGCATTCCAATGCAGATTCTGTCACTAAGTAGATATGAGTAACTGAGGAAGTCATTTAGCTTTCTTGACGCTTTAGTTTCCTCTTCTGCAAAATGAGAATATTTAACTGGGTGTTTTCTAAGAAATCCTTTATTTATATAGTTCTCATTATATGGTTCAAAACTGTAGCATGCACCATTCAATTGTCAATAAAATATTTTATCAGTGCAATTCCTTTACTTTTTAAAGCTTCACAAAAATAGACAATTTTCCCAATAACTATTTAGAAGACAGTATTTATGATACAATATTTAAAAAAAAAATTTTTTTTAAGATCTTAAAGAGTTGAGGTAGGAATTAAGATTTTTCACTTGTGCTAATTGTTCTTCAAAATAGTGGAAACTCTCCTCATGCCAAGGAGCCAGGAGTCCTGCAGGCTATAATATTAGTCCAATCTGTGCTGTGAAATAATTTCATAAGCACAGTGCTGGTAGGGGGGGTTGTATGCCTCTTTGTGATGTGGCTCTGGAAATCTTATAGGATTCTAAGATTGAGAAATAATTGCTTTTAATGCCAGTGCAGTTTTTGGCAGGAATGCCAAGTAGAGAAAAAGCACATGGCAATTTGATAAGGATGAATATCCTCTCAGACAGGGACATATGATCACTTGAGCTTTCCTTCCCCCACAAATGACTTCCAGCCAAAGCATAAAACTCCTTTAAATATTACTGAATGCTGGTAAGTCAACAATTCAGACTCTTACCAGAAATACATGAAATTTAAGCTAATAAAATATTTTTCTATTGTATGAATGAATTCTCAAATTGTTTATCAAAGGGAAAAAATAGTTTCCTAATTGAAAGGCTATATGTTATAGGCACAGTCTATAAACTTAACAAGCAAGTCCAAATACTTTCTCTTCTGCGCCACCTATCCCCTCCTTAGATACCACAGTCATGCTCCCCAAATCACTTTATAAACATTTCACAATCAGAACTGACAAAGATACTAAGACGCCTTAGTGGCTTTGTTAAAGGCTTTCACATAAATAAATACACTATACAAAAATCAAGTGAAAACTGAAATGTTAGCATTCATCTAAACTGTCCACTTTGTCAGTAATGTCGAATTTGTTCTGTGTTGGGGCAGGGTATAGCAATTCATAAAAGACAAGGAACACTTTTTAAAAATAAAAACAGTATGTTTATATATGCAAAATGGAAACATAAACACTGTTTTTTTTTAAACAATTAGGAAATGCTTGATGATATGCAAGTATACAAGGGAAAAGAATAATATAAGTACACAGGGCTGGGACTAGGGTGAGCATAGTGAGATATTCACGTTGGGAGCAAAGTTAAGAGGATGCAAAAGAAAACCTTAATAATCAAGATAAGTAATATTTAATGTAATATTTTTAAAATAAAAATTAATGCTAAAATTCCATGATAAAATCTTAAAAAATTAAATAAAAAACAGGATCGGTATTTCTGATTTTTCCTTTTGTCTAGGCTTGGTTTAGAACTGCAAACACCAAGCACATTTTTTTTTTTTAAGATTTTTTAAATTTATTTGAGAGAGAGAGACAGAGACAGAGAGAGACGACAAGCAGGGGGAGGGGCAGGACTCCCTGCTGAGCAAGAAGCCCAATGCTGGGCTGGATCCCAGGACCCTGGGATCATGACCTGAGCGAAAGGAAGATGCTTAACCAAGTGAGCCACCCAGGTGCCCTAATTACCTTTTAATCATATATTTCAGAGCTTAGAAAAAGTGCAGAACTTAAAAGAGTCTAGCTTCAATGTAACATTCGAATATTGTCGTTTTTTGGCACTAAACACATTTTGCAAATATAAACTATAGCCTAAAACGTTTATATTCTAAATATATTAGTTGTCTTTCTTCAAGTGTATGCTAAGATCTTTAAGGCAGAGGTCATGTCTTAAACTTTTCTTATTTCACATGTTGTCTCATAGTGTTATACCTATAATGGTTGCTTGATTAATCCTTATTAATAAGCTAGTTAGATTAAATAAATGCTGATGATTTACATCCCCATTAGCCCCCAAGCTCTCTTTTGTAATCTAGTGACATACCTAAAGAAATACAGAACAAAAGAGACTTGTACACTGACAGACAATATCTTATTTTTTGATATGTTTTAAATGTATTGAAATGTATCTTTCATCTTTTTTTTGAAGAAAACTGAATTGCCTGTCAAATGATACAGAAGTACTATACTTCTTTGGAAACAACAGGGAAAACAATTTTATATTTTCAGTTTATCAATGTAACCAAGGTATATTATTTTTGGAAAAAAGTAGCTTAATGTGAACTATAGAATAAGGACAATAGAGAAATGAGAGAAAATAAAATTATGGAGTGTTTCACTTAATCTAACACTTCAAACAGTAATTCCCTTTTAATAGAAAATAGAAATATGGTTGACATAAAAATATAGGTGATAATATGCTTTAATTTTTATCAAATGCAAGTCAAACCTCTAAAAATTATATACATGAACCAGTTTACTTGCCTACCAATCTTTTTTTTTCTTTTGACCATAAATTTTCCTCATATTTTGTTTATATGTAGCTATAACTATTACTCAATCAGCAAGACGTTAGTTTACAAAAACATTCTAATGTGTTTGTAACACGCAGAAGGAAATTAATACTCATAATTTTGTACCATTCGGTACATTGTACTCAAGTGATCTACACTTATGTACCTGGCCTCTGTCAAACAGGTATTCCATTTCTCTGACAATCATAAATTGCCTTCTCAAGCTCAAAATTTTTGTGATACAGTCTTCTATCTCACATACTCTAGTTTTACTATATGGTGACTATTACGTGTTGAACTGTATCATGCCAAAATTCAAGTCCTTCCTACCCCCCCAGTATTTCACAATGTGACCTTAATTGGAGATAGGGTCTTACAAAGGTGATTTGGCTACAATGAATTCATGGGGGTGGGCTTTTATATAACGTGTCTTTATATAAAGGAGGAATTTGGCCACAAACCCTTATTTGATATGAAGATGAAGGCAAAGATAGCAATGATGCTTCTACCAGCTATGGAATGTCAAAGATGGCCAGCAAACCACCAGAAGCTAAAGAGAGGCATAGGATAGATTCTCTCTCGCAGCTCTCACAAGGAATCGATGCTGCTGATACCTGGACTTCTAGCTTCCAGAACTGTGAGACAATAAATATTTGTTATTTAAGCCACTCAGTTTGTGGTACTTTGTTATAGCAGCATAGCATATTAATACAATGACCAAGTCAACTTTTAATTGAGATTTAAAACAATTTTTTTTTTTAGTTTTAAGATATTTTATGAACTGCTTAATCAATTGGCGTGGTGAATTTTTCATAGCTTTTGAAAGCAAAGATTTTGTACATTGGCTTTATCTCTTACATTTTCACACAAACAGATACACATCTATATGCCATTGATTTAATAGGCAGGTAGGGGAATGATTTCAGAGGCAATAAATTAACTGTTATGCTGTGATATGCAACAAAGTTTCATTTGCACTCAAATAAATTTCCCTTAATATGGAAACAGATATTATGAAGATACACAAAGTTCGTAGTATAGCTTTACAATGAAACTCTCTTCCAAAGAATTATTCTATATTAAGATTTTGTTGTACATATGATTTATTTTAATAAAAATTGATGTGTTCTATAGGTGAAGTATTGTAATGGAAAATAATCTGAAGATGGAATGCATTTACTCTGCATTCAAGAAATTCACCCTTTAGTAAGTTTAAAATGATTTCAATACAGTATAGTGGGGCTATTAGTAAAAGTATGCTCAAGCAGCAGACTGAGCTTAGAAAAAAGAATGATTGATTGTATTTACTGTGGGATCAGGAAAGTAAAGACTTAACGAAGATAGACACAGTAAAGTTTTAAAGGACAAATTATATTCTTTGAGTAGATAAAAGTGCAATTGGCATTTCGGACGGAGTAACATGGACTATAGAGGCAAGAAACATGTTTAGAAGACTCCCAAGTAGTTTGGTAAGGCCACAGCATGAAATGTGTTCAGTGGATGGGACTGGCAAACCAACAGGTGGTGATAAGAATCATCTTGTGTAAAAAGTCATGAAAGGTATATACTGGGGATGTTATAAATTCTATTTTCATATAAAAATAAATTCTAATGGAGGACTAGAGGATAGTTGTGGAATGAAAAAGCACCAGTAATTACTGTTGGAATTACGATCATTGTGTATGTCCACTTGGGGGCACCATTCTCACAGACTGCAGTATGCCCTGCAGCAATTCTGTAGGTGATTTGAATGGGGAGAGACATGGAGGTCCTGAATGATGGTAAGGATGCACCGAGAAATGTTAGGAAATAAAATAAAAATGAAAAGGAGAACTATTGGATATTGGGGGTAAGGTAGGAGGAGGAGTCTAAATGATTTTTGGTATTTTGCCTTTAATTGCTAAAACTATTCTGGATAAGACCAAAATAGTTTTGGTTGGAGTCTAAGGAAGACAAATATATTGTGTTAGTTTCTTTTTTCCCCAATGTTCACAAGTTAATATTTAAATGGCTATGTTAAAAAATAACAGCATTGAGGGTGCCTGGGTGGCTCAGATGGTTAAGCGTCTGCCTTCGGCTCAGGTCATGATCCCAGGGTCCTGGGATCGCGTCCCGCATCGGGCTCCCTGCTCTACGGGAAGCCTGCTTCTCCCTCTGCCTCTCTCTCTCTCTCTGTCTCTCATGAATAAATAAATAAATAAAATCTTAAAAAAAAAATAACAGCATTGTGTTCAAACTGATTTTGAATTTGAATACTGTTCCATTTGTAAAGAATCCCAGCATATGGTGTGCAACTGTCAGCTCTAAAATGTTTTTATTATTGGCCCTCATCTCCTCCCAAAATGTTGGACTGTTTAACTGCTTAGAACAAAGGAAAATGGAGTTCAGTAGTCCAGTCAACAAATTTCTGGTTTTAAATATCGCTTAAATCAAAGTTAATACATTTCCTTATAAAGATCCATTCCGTATCTAACCAATTGTCTACAATTGGTGAAAATTTAGTTGCTGACCTGTTTTTTGTTTTTAACATTTTATTCAGTTAATCTATTCTAAGTGCTCTTTTATTAAGCAAGTAAATAAAAGGAATAGTTGAGTAGATGGCAACCTAGTTACAAATAAATGCCAGTGCAATGGCCAAGAGCTTAAAAAGTTCATATGCACTAAATCGGTGAAACTGGATTGTCTGGCCATATTTTTGCAAAGGCATTGTTAATAAGTATTCAGATTAAAACTGAAGCTCCTGTATGTGAAGCATTAAAATAATTTTGCAGAGAGGAAAAAGAAAGAGAAAACAACATGCAGGTAGAACTAAGTCTAACACAAAACTGAAGATTGTAAATAGATAAAAATAAAAACATGAAGTTGTCCTGATGGCAAATGCATTGACAAAAAGCCTGGTTCTTTTCTCATTCATGAGAAGCAATTTAGAAAGTGTGGTTTTTGAAAAGTCGGTGGGCTGGTGGGATTGAGTGCTACACTTGGAACAGTTTCTGATCACAGTGCCAGAAGAGAAAATGGCCCGGGGTTTCAGGAACCTATCCAGTTTGGTGGTAATATTTTCCAAACTTAACATGAAATACTTTACTCAGTCTTGTTTTTACTGGATCAGATCTGAATGAGTTTACTTTGTTGTATCATTCAGTTGGTTTGAGCCTTGTTGGTATGGCTCATAAACAAAATATTTATTTTTCTTGACTAGGAAAAGAGATTAAAAGCATAGAACTTTAATTTGAAAAACAGCCCCACTGCTGTTACTCCTTCTTCCCTTCCCCTCCTTGTTAGGTTCCATTGTAAAAATACACACACTTTTTCCAGCTTGGAATTTAGCCCAAGACGATCATTATTTGCATGGAAATAACATCCATAAATGTCACCTGGACTCTTTATTAGAATATATTTTTAGTTTACAGTGTCAAAGAAAACATTTAGAGTCAGGTTAGGATTTAAATTGCATTTAAATTGCAACTGACACCAAACAACATAAACATCAAATACTAAGTTCTTTACTAAAGATTTAACTTGAATATAATTCACATCTTTGTCTTTCTAAATCTCTTTAATGCTTATCTCCCTTGATATTCTTGTTACATGAGATATTTTCATTGCTTCTTGACCAAGACAGAATGGAGAATTTAAAATACTGACAAAAGTATTTTTTAAGGCCTAGATTCCTGAAAGGCAATATTTCACATATCTGAAGCTTAATGCCTTCCAACTTGCTTCTTCTTAACAGCTCTGTTTTATTTTTGTTTTTGTTTTAAGTTTGTATGAGGTTGAACCAACTGAATAGTCTGAGTACTATCTGTATTGCCCTCCTACTAAGTGGGGGCTGACTACACATTTTTTTCTACAGGTGTAACAACTCATGACAAAGCAAATAAAAGAAGACTCAACTCATGCCTCCATTTAATGTCTTCCCACACTTTGGTATGCCAATAAGACATTTCAATAATTTAAAACTCTATATAATAAAAACATTTGATCAGTAATTTTGTCTTTATTGATGAACTTGAAGTTCACTGCTTCTGTTATTCTTCTGTCAGGCCAAGAAATCAGACATAATTACTAAAATTTTAGTTTTATAGATATCATATCCATTCTACTACTCTGTGGCCTACAGACATATTGCAACTCCAAGAGCATGTGGTTGACAATGTTGTATAGCAGCTGGTACAGAAGAAAGCTGGCAGAGCACATCTCAGAGAATAAAACAAGACTTCACTAGCTGCCATTGTAAGCTTTCCTGTCTTGAATATAAATTGTTACCAGACCTGTCTTATTAGCAACTGTCTCTATTATAATATGAACATCTATATTTTTGAAATAAGAAAAGCAAAGTTTCCATAAATATTTACATATCCTCATTATATTTGAATAAATGATCCCTCCATTTGGCACAGTCTCCCATCTAACTATATACACACTATAGGAAGTACTATCAAACCATTTTAGTCACAGTGTTGAAACTTCTGGGAAAAAAAATCAATTACAATCACAGAATTTATTTAATATCAACTACCCAATGTCTAACTTAATTCTTACGGATTTTAATCTTCAAATAAATTCACATTTAAACTGACAATTTTAGTTATTCAGAGATACATGCAAAACTCTATTTGTTGAGTTGAAAAAATCAGGTATATCAGAGGAATGCTTTTAAAAAGAGGACTTTAGCTAATACCAGGTTGGTATTGCTATTTATACCACATAGTTTTTGTGTTGCATTATGAATAGCAAAAAAGTAAATATCTCATATCATTTTATACTTAAGTAACTTCATCAGGTGTTGAGTAGTCTCTAATTTTTAAATTTTAAGTTAATTTCCTAGTAAATCTATTAGGATTATTTGCCATTGGGAAATGACAATGTTAATGTTAATCTGTTTTGGTTAATCTGCTTTGGCAAGACTTGTAGTTATCAGAAGTTTTTGAGGTTATCCATCCTTTGCCCAGCTTTTGTTAAACTGGTTACATCCAGAGAAATCTCTTTACTTCTATCGAAGGTTGTGATTTATTGCATTTTTTAAATTATATGTGTATTTATTTCTACCACTCATTAAATTAAAAGGTTTTTTAATAGGAAAGACCATATCCTTTTTTTTTTTTTCCTCTCTCCAGTGCCTAGCATGGTAGGCATTAAATAAGTATTGTTGAGTGGCCATTTATTAAAATACTGCTTGCCTCCAAAAGTGCATTCTTTCCTTTCATAGCCTCCTCCACCAGCCATGCAAAATCAACATGAATTGTTCCACATGTGAAATCATAAACCCATACACTTTTCAGACTTCACCTCTTATTCTTCCTCTATCAGTAATTTCTAAATGTTCATGGTCTGACTTTATCAAGACACTTATTAACCCTAAAACTCCTTAATTTATCTATAACTCCTCTTATTTTTCTCTCTCTCTCCATCCAGCTTCAAAGCCTGCCATTAGCATTTTCATTACTATTTTCCCAATATCATTCACCACTTGGCCATTAACACTGATCACATATTGATCACTATTATGGTTACAACTATTGCCCATTTTCCTTGAATCTCATATCAAACAATCACTTGGCCTCTCCTCTTCACAGAGAAAATTAAAGCTGTCACAAAGAGATTCTATAAGTTCTTGCCTCTAAACCTCAAGTCTTTTTCATATTTCTCCTTCCTAAAATTAAGGAAAACTATTACTGTAACTAATAATAAACTATATACTAATATAGTACATAAATCTTTGGGTACTTCATTAATTATTCCTTACATCAATCTCTTAATCAACAACAATTGATAGTTTTCTTGACTCTGAAATGCTTGTATGCTAGATAACAGATATCAAATGTTACATTTCAATATAACTGTTATTCATCAAGTCAATAATATTTCCTGAATTCATTAGTTGCCAAATATTGTTTTCTTATAGGGAATACAGCAACAACACAAATCCTTTTCCTATTACATTCTCATGGGAGGAGAGAAACCAAAAAATAAAATAAAAATGAATAGAATGCATACCTTATCAAAAGGCAGTAAGTACTAAGGAGGAAAACAGTAAGGCAGAAAGGTGAATAGGCAGTTCAGACATGAGCTCAGTGCAGTTTTGAATAGAGTTGTGCCTTAAAGTCACACCAAAAATGGTAGCATTGAGTCAAATTCTGAAGATGATAAAGAAGAGAGTCAATAAAGATATTTGGAAGGTGTGTTTCCTGGGCACATGGAAGGGCAAATGAAAAGCCCTGAAGCAGGAGAGGGGCACCCGGGTGGCTAAGTCAGTTAAGCGTCAGACTCTTGATTTTTGGCTCAGGTCATGATCAGGGTTGGGCAATTGAGCCCCAGTGCTGGGGTCCCCGCTCGGCGGGGAGTCTGCTTGAGATTCTCTCCCTCTCCCGCTCTCACACTCTCTCTCTTTCTCTTTAAAATAAATAAATAAATATTTGAAAAAGAAAAGAAAAGCCCCGAAGGAGGAGAAAGCCTGCCATGTTTCAGGAAATGGCAAGGGGGCCTGTGTAAGTGAAGCAGAAAGTGAGAGGTGACACATGGGAAGAGTTCAGATCAGAAAGGGAATGGGACTCCACTGCAGGAGAAGAGGGATACATTTTGAATCGGATTTTATTTATTTATTTATTTATGTTTTTATTTTTTAAAGATTTTATTTATTTATTTGTGAGAGAGAGAATGAGAGAGAGCACATGAGAGGGGGGAGGGTCAGAGGGAGAAGCAGACTCCCTGCCGAGCAGGGAGCCCGATGCGGGACTCGATCCAGGGACTCCGGGATCATGACCTGAGCCGAAGGCAGTTGCTTAACCAACTGAGCCACCCAGGCGCCCTTGAATCAGATTTTAAAAGAACAACTCTGTTTACTGTGTTGAGAAAAGACTGAAAGGAACAGGAACAGAAGTAGCTAGCGAGCCTTGCAGCTACCGAAGTCATCCATGGAAGGACAACAATGGCTTACATCAGGAGAGCAGTGGTGGAGGCAGTGAGATGTTGCTGAGATCTGGAATTCTTATAAAGACATAACTAACGTTGACGTGTGATGTAAGGGAAAGAGGATCCTAAGATTGCTAACACATGGAATTATCACTTGTTTTGTGGGGGAAACTGTGAGGAGCAGGTCCTGGGAGAAGTTTAGGTTTTGCCTTTTTATTAGATGCCTATGAATTATCTAAGTGAGAGTAAAAGTATCAAACAGGAAGTATAAGATATGACACTGGAGCTCAGAGGACTATCCTGAAGTCCAATTGTGATGTGAAAAAAGAGCATGAAACTGGTGAATTGAATTTGTATGGATAATTAGGGTAGTTAGTCTTATTGGAGGAAATGATTTTGAAGCTAAAGCCTAAATAATGAGTGAGGATTAATTAAATGAAGAACTTGGGGATGGCTGAGATAATTCTAGGCAGAAGGAATTAATGGGAACATGTGATAACCTGACATAAAAAGAGACTGCTGCAATCGAGGAATTAAAACATGGCTGAAGAATTGAGAATTTAGAGACTTTAGAGAATTGTGATATGAGAAAGGAAATTTATTAACTTATAGACTAACACAAATTTTGCTCTTCATCTTTAGACTAATGAGAAACTATGAAGAGTTTTACACGAGCTCACATACACTTCAGATCTGCATGTCATAAAGCTAAACTTGCTTGCATTTTGGAAAACTGATTGGAGAAAATAAGACTAGAAGAAAATGCCACACAACAACAAAAAAGACTAGATGTAAAAAGGCTGCTTAAAAGGCTTGAACAGGAATCTAAGATAAAAAGGTGGGCATTACTAATACGGAAAAAGTGATAAGGGTGAGAAATTTTTGGAGACTTTTTTTTTTTGGTTGTAGAACCAGTAAATTATTGAATTGCTTTGGCAGTGAAGGCAAAGGAAGAAAGGCTGATTCCAAGTTATTCGACCTGGCCAACTATTTAAATGTTGGTTCTATTTGTTCAGCTGGCACATACTTTTGTTAGCTGGAAAGATGAGTTCATTGTTGGACAGGCTGTCTTCTAAGAGTATTGTTAAGGACCTGTATACCTAGTCTAGAGATCAAAATAGTTGTTTAGGAAGTTGTCCAGGGCAAATTTATGAACAGCCAGACATATAAATGACATTTCAAAGTATGAGAGAAAATTTAAAATGAGGAAAGAAGACGGCCTAAAATAGAAGCCTGAGGAAATCCAATATTTAATGGCACATAGAGAAAACAGTATGCAAAGGAGAATTAAGAAAGAGAGGGGAGGGGTTGGGGGAATAAAAAAAAAAAAAGAAAGAACGAACATCTCACTAAAAGGGAAGAAACGCAAGGAAGCTTGGTGGTAGAGAAGCCAGTACTGATGAAAGTCCAGGTTACATAAATACTAAAAGGGACCTTGGCACCTAGGTACAAGGAGGCCACAGGCTATTTTGGCAAGTGCAGTTCTCAACACAGTGGTGGACCTGAAAAAACAAGTAGGTGAGGACATGGAGAAAGTGAAAAGAGTTGTTGTCAAGAAGTCCACCTGAAAAAAAGAAAAAAAGAAAAGGAAAGGAAAGGAAAGGAAAGGAAAGGAAAGGAAAGGAAAGGAAAGGAAAGGAAAGGAAAGGAAAGGAAAGGAAGAAAGAAAGAAAGAAAGAAAGAAAGAAAGAAAGAAAGAAAGGGAAAGAAAAAAGAAAAGGAAAGAAGTTTGCCTGTGTTACAGGCAGGAGCTATAGGGTGGCAGCTAGAAGATATGAGGTGAAGCCAGTAGGCCAGTAATTTTTAGTATGGAAAATAATTGAACATAATTAAATGCTGATGATAAGACAGTAGATGGGTGGAGAAGTGAAGACAGAGGAGAGAAAGGTCATCTTTGGTAACTAAAGGATTCTGAGAAGAAAAGAAGAGATGAATGGACTCTAGGGACCCTTTTTAGAAGGAGAAACCATGTTATAATGGTGTGATAACACTAGATTTTCAGATTTTGTGGTGGGAAGCAGTGAACACTTATTTCTCTGTAAGGGAGGAGGTAAGATCAAAAGCTAAGAGAGAAAAAATTATTATTGGAAGGTTGCTTAGGCTTGACGTGGATGGAGAACTTCTTAAACAGTAATCAAATGCGAATGAGAGAACTAATTAAATACATATTCTAGGATTGCTGGGTATGTTAAAGACCCAGTTGAGGTGGTAAGCATGGATTTACCAATATGTCTGCAGGTTGCTTTGGAAGCTGCATCCTCTTTCATTATACATTTACACTCTGTCTAAACAAAAAAAGTTACTGTAAAATGTCAGCAACTTAATCTGTTTCCTAGAGAATATGACAATAAATTGTGTTAAAATTTTCTACCAGAAACTCGAACTTCTTCTTTTTTTATTATTATTATGTTATGTTAATCACCATACATTACCTCATTAGTTTTTGATGTAGTGTTCCATGATTCATTGTTTGCGTATAACACCCAGTGCTCCATTCAGTACGTGCCCTCTTTAATACCCATCACCAGGCTAACCCATCCCCCCACCCCCTCCCCTCTAGAACCCTCAGTTTGTTTTTCAGAGTCCACTGTCTCTCATGGTTCGTCTCCCTCTCTGATTTCCTCCACTTCATTCTTCCCCTCCTGCTATCTTCTTCTTCCTCTTTTGTTTTTTTTTTAACATATAAGGTATTATTTGTTTCAGAGGTACAGGTCTGTGATTCAACAGTCTTACACAATTCACAGTGCTCAGCATAGCACATACCCTCCCCAAAGCAGCAACTTCTTCCTAGAAACATCGCCAAAGGCAAGGGAAGCAAGACCAAAAATGAACTATTGGGACTTCATCAAGATAAAAAGCTTTTGCACAGCAAAAGAAACAGTCAAAAAAACCAAAAGACAACCGACAGAATGGGAGAAGATATTTGCAAATGACATATCAGATAAAGGGCTAGTATCCAAAATCTATAGGGAACTTGTTAAACTCAACACCCAAAGAACAAATGATCCAATCAAGAAATGGGCAGAAGACATGAACAGACATTTTTCCAAAGAAGACATCCAAATGGCCAACAGACACATCAAAAAGTGCTCAACATCGCTCGGCATCAGGGAAATCCAAATCAAAACCTCAGTGAGATACCACCTCACACCAGTCAGAATGGCTAAAATTAACAAGTCAGGAAATGACAGATGTTTATGGGGATGCGGAGAAAGGGGAACCCTCCTACACTGTTGGTGGGAATGCAAGCTGGTGCAGCCACTCTGGAAAACAGTACGGAGATTTCTCAAAAAGTTGAAAATAGAGCTACCATACGATCCAGCAATTGCACTACTGGGTATTTACCCCAAAGATACAAATGTAGGGATCCGAAGGGGTACGTGCACCCTGATGTTTATAGCAGCCATGTCCACAATAGCCAAACTGTGGAAAGAGCCAAGATGTCCATCGACAGATGAATGGATAAAGAAGATGTGGTATATATATACACAATGGAATATTATGCAGCCATTAAAAGGAATGAAGTCTTGCCATTTACAATGACGTGGATGGAACTGGAGGGTATTATGCTGAGCGAAATAAGTCAATCAGAGAAAGACATGTATCATATGACCTCACTGATATGAGGAATTCTTAATCTCAGGAAACAAACTGAGGGTTGCTGGAGTGGGGAGTGGGGTGGGAGGGATGGAGTGGCTGGGTGATAGACACTGGGGAGGGTATGTGCTATGATATATTAATAAAAGAAAGAACAAGAACCATATGATCCTCTCAATAGATGCAGAAAAAGCTTTTGACAAAGTACAGCATCCTTTCTTGATCAAAACTCTTCAGAGTATAGGCATAGAGGGTACATACCTCAATATCATAAAAGCCATCTATGAAAAACCCACAGCGAATATCATTCTCAATGGGGAAAAACTGAGAGCTTTCCCCCTAAGGTCAGGAACGTGGCAGGGATGTCCACTATCACCACTGCTATTCAACATAGTATTACAAGTCCTAGCCACAGCAATCAGACAACAAAAAGAAATCAAAGGCATCCAAATCAGCAAAGAAGAAGTCAAACTCTCACTCTTTGCAGATGATATGATACTTTATGTGGAAAACCCAAAAGACTCCACCCCAAAACTGCTAGAACTCATACAGGAATTCAGTCAAGTGGCAGGATATAAAATCAATGCACAGAAATCAGTGGCATTCCTATACACCAACAATAAGACAGAAGAAAGAGAAATTAAGGAGTCGATCCCATTTACAATTGCACCCAAATCCTTAAGATACCTAGGAATAAATCTAACCAAAGAGGCAAAGGATCTGTACTCAGAAAACTATAAAATACTCATGAAAGAAATTGAGGAAGACACAAAGAAATGGAAAAACATTTCATGCTCATGGATTGGAAGAACAAATATTGTGACGATGTCAATGCTACCTAGAGCAATCTACACATTCAATGCAATCCCCATCAAAATACCATCCGCTTTTTTCAAAGAAATGGAACAAATAATCCTAAAATTTGTATGGAACCAGAAAAGACTCCGAACAGTCAGAGGAATGTTGAAAAAGAAAAGCAAAGCTGGCGGCATCACAATTCCGGACTTCAAGCTCTATTACAAAGCTGTCATCATCAAGACAGTATGGTACTGGCACCAAAACAGACACATAGATGAATGGAACAGAATAAAGAGCCCAGAAATGGACCCTCAACTCTATGGTCAACTAATCTTCGACAAAGCAGGAAAGAATGTCCAATAGAAAAAAGACAGTCTCTTCAACAAATGGTGTTGGGAAAATTGGACAGCCACATGCAGAAGAATGAAACTGGACCATTTCCTTACACCCCACACAAAAATAGACGCAAAATGGTTGAAAGACCAGAAACTCAAACTTCTAAGAGGTGCCTGGGTGGCTCAGTTGGTTAAACATCTGACGTCAGCTCAGGTCATGATCTCAGGGTCCTGGGATGGAGCCCAGTGTCAGGATATCTGCTCAGTGGGGCATCTGCTTATTCCTTTCCCTCTGCCCCTCACCCTACTCATGCTATCTCTCTCTCATATAAATAAAATCTTTAAAAAAAAGAAACTCAAACTTCTGAGATTATAATGCCTTAATTAAAAAACAATAACAACAACAAAACACCATTATTGTATATTGTTTGAATTACTAACTCAGAATAAAATTTGGGATAAGAGAAAGAATTTTCAAGGTATTATTTTGTAATAATTTTACTAAACATCTTTGATTTTCTTTTTGATATTTGGTAGTTGGAATTAGAATTTTTATAGTTAAGATTAGGAAAGTGAAATTATTATTATTATTTTTAAGATTTTATTTATTTATTTAATTGACAGAAAGAGAGAGACAGCAAGAGAGGGAACACAAGCAGGGGGGAGGGGGAGAGGGAGAAGCAGGCCCCCGCCGAGCAGGGAGCCTGATGTGGGGCTTGATCCCAGGATCCTGGAATCATGACCTGAGCCGAAGGCAGTTGCTTAACCAACTGAGCCACCCAGGCGCCCCAAAATTATTTTTTCATAATATTTATGAGAAATTAATAGCTTGAATTAAGGAAACAATTGGTTTTCACTTGTGAAACTTTTTATAACTGGCTTTATGAAGTAATATTCAGTCAAGTAATGATCATATACTTCCATAACAGAAAACAATACCATATTCTTTTTTTTTTTAAGATTTTATTTATTTATTTGACAGAGAGAGACATAGCGAGAGCAGAAACACAAGCAGGGAGAGTGGGAGAGGGAGAAGCAGGCTTCCCGCTGAGCAGGGAGCCCGATGCGGGGCTCGATCCCAGGACCCTGGGATCATGACCCGAGCCGAAGGCAGATGCTTAACGACTGAGCCACCCAGGAGCCCCACAATACCATATTCTTGATTGTTCATTTTCAATCTTTCATGTTTAAAAGAAATAAGGCTATTTGTCTGGCAGGATTTCATCCATAGATGTTTTACAAAGATTTCATATACACCTGCACACACCCACTTTATGAAAGTCTTTAATCTTATAAATTATGGAAGATGGTATCTCTCTCTTATAACTGAAGAATGAGGAGACATAATTTGCATACAATTTTGCTTGAAAACTATTACATGTGCTGACCATGATCTTGAAAGTGGATGAATTTTCTATATAAATGTGCTGACATGTGAATGGTGCCCCAGGCTGAGCCAGGTGATGACCCTGATTCCACTATATGAATGTAACATAATTTATTATTTTTCTTCTTTAAATTTTTACATCTTTTTTCCTTGCAATGATGAAAAAATCACTACTAGCATTATTTTACATATATCTTGAATATATATGAAATAATTTCTCTAGACACTCTAACTAGAAGTGGAAATCTGGTCATAGTATATAGAAATGCTTAACTTTACTAAGTAAAGCCACATTGTTTTTCTCAGAGATTTTATCAATTTCCGTGGCCACTAGCCATGTGTGAGAGTTGCTATTGGTCTTTGCAAAGACTTGATTTTGACAGACTGTTCTGACAGACTGTAAAATCTCATTTTGATTTTAATTTCTTCCTTTTATTATTAATGAGATTGAGCATTTTTTCATATATTTATTGCCCCTTTGTGTTTTCTCTTTTGTGAAGTAGTCATTTAAGTCTTTTGCTCATTTTTCTATTGGGTTGTTCGCTTTTTTCTTATAAATTGTGTCATGGAATCTTTTACATCAGTTTGGATATGTATCTTTTGATAGTTAAATGTGTTGCAACTATTAAAAAAAATGAGGAAAGCTAAAAGCCTTCTGAACATTTTGAGAGTTTCCTCTATAAAAAAGGAACATACAAACACAAGCACACTTAAAAATTCTTGCTGATATCAGAGGTTCCTAATATTTCCAATCTAAATGTATTTTGAAGGGTAATGTTCAATAATTAATTTTGCTTTCTCCTATTAGTGCAATCCCATAGCTATAAGAAGCCAAATCAAAGGAACAATTCAACTTAGTAAACCATTTTTGAACTATTTTAAGGAAAAGAAAGACCATTAAAATATCTATAGCCAGTATAATCTATTTATAAAATATCATGTCTACTGTTAAAATTATCCTCTGTGTAACAGATGTGAATAATATTATCTTGGTGTTTGGTGCAAAATTAAAAATGTAGCCTTTATTATTATCATTTTTGACAGCTAGAACAGGTAACTATAAATATTTGAAATTGGCAGGTAGCAAATTATTTAAAACTTGTAATAAAAGCCTATTGTAGTAAAAGTATGGGATTTTTAAAATTTCTTTTTAAAATATTTAATTTTAGTGTATAGAAACACAATTGACTAATTTTGACAAAAATTTCTTTCATATGTCACCGAAAGCACAGGCAACAAAAGCAAAACAGACAAGGGGGACTACATCAAACTACAACCTCTCTGCACAGCAAAGGAAACAACCAACAGAATTAACTATAGAATGTGAGAAAATATTTGCAAATCACGTTTGATAAAGGCTTAATTTCCAAAATATATCAGGAATTCCAACAACTTAATAGCAAAAAACCCCCAAACAACATGATTTTAAAGATTGAGCAAAAGAGGGGAAGACATTTCTCCAAAGAAGAAACACAAAAAGCCCACAGATATAAGAAAAGATGATCAACACTATTAATCATCAGAGAAATACTAATCAGAAGGACAATGAGATATTACTTCACACCTAGGAGGATGGCTATTAATAAATAAATACATAAATACATAAATACATACATACATACAAGATTTGACCAGGTTGCAGTAAAATTGGAATCTTTGTACAATATTGGTAGAAATGTAGTATTGTACAGCAGTAATGGAAAAACATTACAGAGGTGACTCAAAAAATTAAAAATACAACTACCATATGATCCAGCAATCCCACTTTTGGGCAACTAGACAAAAATTTGAAATCAGGATCTTGATGAGATACCTGCATTACATGCTCATTGTAGCACTATTCACAACAACAACATATGAATACAACCCAAGTGTCCATCACTATATGAACAGATAAAGAAAATATGGTAAATTAATACACTGAATATTATTCAGCCTTTGAGAAGAATGAAATCCTGCCATTTGCAACAATGTAAATAAGCCTGGAGGACATTATACTAAATAAAGTAAGTCAATCACAGAAGAACAAATACTGCATGGTTTAGATCTAAAATGGTCAAACTCATAGAAGCAGAGGATACAATAGTGGTAGCCAGGGGTGGAAAGAGCGTTGTTGTTCAATAGGTATAAATTTTCAGTTATGCTAGTCTAGTAAATTCTAGAGACTTTCTTTCTTTCTTTTCTTTTTTTGCTGAATCATTACCTTGGAGTATTTTGTTTTTATTCTTTTAAAGCTTTATTGCAGTATAATTGATATGTAAAGAACTGCACACATTTAATGCGTAGAATTTGATGAGTTTGGACATAGGCAAACAATCATGTTATTATCACCACAATGAAGGCATGAGACATATCCAATAACTCCCAGAGAGTCCCTGTGTCCCTTTTTGAGGGGTTGGGGGATAGGTGTGTAAGAACACTTAGGAGATCTATTCTCTTAACAAATTTTTTAAGTGCACAATACTATATTTTTAACTATAGGCATTTTGTTATATAGCAGATCTCTAGGATTTACTAGTCTAGCATAACTGTAATCCCACCTGTCTATTTTTGCTTTTGTTGCCTGTGCTTTTGGTGACATATGAAAGAAGTCATTGTCAAAACCAGTCAATTGTGTTTCTATACACACAAAAAATAACTATTTTAAATAGAAATTGAAAAAAATATCATTTACAATAGCATCAAAAAGAATAAAATATTTAGGAATAAACTTAATCAAGAGATAAAACACTTGTACACCAAAAACTACACAAAAATGATGCAAGAAATTAAAGGGGACACAAGTAAATGGGAAGACATCCCATTTTCATGCATTGGAAGACTTAATTTTCTTAAAATGTCCATAGTACCCAAAGTGATCTATAGATTCAATGTTATCCCATCAAAATCTAATGGCATTTGTGTGTGTGTGTAAATTGAAAAAAAATCCTAAAATTCATATAAAATGACAAAAGACCCGTAATAGCCAAAGCAATCTTAAGAAAGAAGAAGAAAAAAAAAAAAAAACAGGAAGCATCTCACTTCCTGATTTCAAAATATATTACAAAGTTATAGTAATTAAAATAGTATGGTATGGCAGAAACACAAACACATAGACCAATGGAATACAATGGAGAGCCCAGAAATAAATCTTTACATATGTGGTCAACTGATCTTTGGCAAAAGTGCCAAGAACACACAATGGGAAAGGATAGTCTCTCCAATAAATGGTATTGGGAAAACTGGATATCTACATGAAAAAAAAATTTTTGAAGTGAAATTCAACCCCTAACTTACACCTATACAAAAATCGACTCAACATGTATTAAAGACTTAAACATAACTGAAACTATAAAACTTCTGATAGAAAGCATAGAGGAAAAGTACAAATTTCTTTTAAATTGCAAATGTATGAAGGTTCCTATTATGTAACCATCAGAAGTAATTCCTCTAATTAAATTCATAAAAAGGAAGATATAGGATTTTCATCCTTTTTTGTACTAACCTAATGGTAATATATCTCTCTACATGAATAAAAAATAACCCCAAATATTAACAGTTACATACTAACATTACGTAGAAGTTCATCTTATTAAAACATCATAAATAAGCTATGCACTTGAAAACATACATAACTTGGCAATGCATCAATTCATACTATGTGTCCTTTTAATTTTTGTTAATAATGGAAAATATTCATAAAGAATGGAGAGTTTATTATTCAAAGTAGCTAGCTTTAGAGTTCTGTCTTTTAGGCTAAAATATAAGAAATTTATTTATTTATCTATTTATTTTTTATCATTGAGATGACAAGTCATACAATGATACCAACTACCCTAATATAACCTTTTGTATATGATATTGTTCTCTGGAGCCTATCAATATTAACATGCCCTGATTTGACTATATATTTTTTGTATATCTCATATGAATTAAATGTGATTCATTAATATGTTTCTAGTTAAAATTAGATAAATTATAGGATGAATGTTTAGCTAGATGCTAGCTCAGGATTTTTTCTGAAAACTGCTTAAATTTTTTTATTTTATTTTATTTTATTTTATTTATTTATTTAATTTTCAAATAGTCAACATATAATACATCACTAGTTTTTGATGCAGTATTCAACGATTCATTAATTGCATATAACACCCAGTGCTCATCACCACATGTGCCCTCCTTAATATCCCATCCCCCCACTCCCCTCCCTTCGGAAATCCTCAGTTTGTTTCCCGGAGTCCACAGTCTTTCATGATTTGTCTCCCTTTCTGATTTCTTCCCATTCAACTTTTCCTCCCTTTTCCTGTGGTCCTTCGCACTATTCCTTATGTATTATTTCATTTTAATGACATTAAACTAACTTCCAATGTCAAAATAATTATAGTAAAATTTTATAATAATAATAGTTTGATCACTTACCATGATACAGGCATTGAATTAAGGGCTTTACTTATATAACATGTTTATTACTCAGAATTCTCTGAGGTATTCTGGTATCATAAATTGTTATTTCTATTTTGATCTTGTAAACTCTGAGATTGATAGAGATTAAGTAATATGTAGTAACCTACAGTGATAAATGTTAGTATTCAAAGACTTAAATTTTAAGAAATTCTTTATTGAATTATTAAAAAAATTCAAAAGTCACCTTAGTTTAAAAAATATTTTTAATCACCTGGTGATAATATAGGAAAAATACATATTATAATTCTCTGTGACTTTTGTAAACTAGCATGGCTGTCAGTGCTTGAATCATCTATTTCTAAATTTTAAAATAAAATTTAAATTTTATTACTCACAAAAGTAGGTTTTCTTCATAATAAATGTATACTTATATGTCTTTTGAAAATAAGATTTATTGCCATATAAAAATAAAACTGAATGGTAGCAAATGAAGACCCATTGAAAATAAAATGTCTATTGCAGCATGCAAAATTTAAACTTGTAAACACAATTTTAAAATCTATTTGGAGTATATATCCTCACAACTTATCCAAACAAATTATTCCTTTCTATAAGTTATATTTTAGAACATGATAAGTATTAAATTTCCATACTTTGTTAAATAATTAAATTAAATTTTTACATTTTATAAAACAATGGTAGTCATTAAAATAAGACGGTATCCTACTGGTAAATTTAAAAAGAACACGTATTTTCCTGTTTTTGTTTTGTTTTTTGTTTTTTTTTCCACAAAATTGAATTCCAAATACTGAAGTGAAACCGTGTTGGTAAAAATCTGGAACGAAAGCAATAGTTTAAGGTACAAGTATATACTTCATTTATGAAATCAAAATGTAGAATATGCATTTTGGTACATTTTATACATTATTATGTGCATTAAATATTCAATAAATACTTTTTAAACTGAGCCAAAAACTGTGCAAAGACCTGGGGACACAATGTGAAGAAAAATAGTCTTTCTTTCCCACCAGACCTTAAACTCTGAGACCAATGGAAAAGATGAAAAGTCGTTTAAAATATAATGTGAAAAAAGGCCAGTGAGAGCAGAAATGCATGATATTTGGGGAATAAACTAAAATATAACAAAAGGAGATGGAAAGGACAGGAACATTATTCTGAAAGAAATGCTGACACAGCTGAGACCTGAAATCTCTGTGGTATTTACAATGAAAAGTGAATTGTAGGAAGAGAGAATGGTTTCAACAAAATGCCACTTATATTAAGAGAGCACAAGACAATCATGGAAATGAAAGTAATTCTGTATATATTTTTAAATGAAGTAAATAAAGTTTTAGAAATCCTCACTTTAATTTTTCTCTCTTCCAGGGTTTCTGCTGAGGGAGAAATTAGATGATATATAATATTAATGATACCCCATTATTCTAATGTATAGTACTGGATATCACCAATAGTACTAGATATGCAGCTAGAAAATATTAACATAAATATGATATAACATGGAAGAACAAATTATGGTTTATTACACTTTTACCAATTAACCTAAAATGACTAAGCTCATAGACCAAATCCTATCTGATTTTCCCCACAGATTCAGGTAAAGAACCTGGGCCACAGTAAGATAGGTGGATCAGAGTAAGTGGCAGGTATTGCCCAAATATGCTCATGATTATGGGAGGCATAAAGCCCAAAAAAGTTCAACATATGGCCATAGGAAACAGAGAAGAGAAAGTGGAGCCTGAACAGTGCTCTATGTACTAATCTGGACAAAACCAATGAGATTACAAGTACTCATTCACTGAAAGTACGTCTAGGAAGGCAAAAACTTGACCTGACAGTGTCCAGAAATGACAACATCTCAGGTGTGTGGCCAGGGGAGAAGGTGACTAAAGTGTATTGCATAGAAGTAATTTGCACAGAGATCATCAAGGGTCATCCACACAGGAATGCTGAAGTCCTCCAAATAAGAGGCCTTAGGAGACCTTAAAGAAAGAAAATGATTCAGGTGCTAGAGTCTTGCTGAACAAAGAAAGACGACCATGAATTTGATGAGACAAAGACAGGGATACAGACAGAGTACATGAGTTTCAAAACATGAAAGTTATTTTATGATGGGGTAGAAGAAAAATATTCTGAAAATGGCTTTGTGAATTCCAGGATTTTATGGTGGAAATTTTTAGAAGAGATAGAAGTAGGAATGTAGAACAATGGGACAGTGAGGAAGCAGATATCAACATGAAGATGTGAAAATAATAGAACTTAAATGACTGGAAAGGAGTAGACAAGGCAAATAGAGAAATGAGCCATAGAGGGATGGTGGTGGTGAGAAATAGAACTTCTCTATTTGGATTCAGCTATTTTCTGGATTAAGAGATTCAGATTTGTTCTTTGACTGCCAGAGAAAAGCTGTCTTTCTTTCTTTCTTTTTTTTTAGATTTTATTTATTTGACAGAGAGAGAGACAGCGAGAGAGGGAACACAAGCAGGGGGAGTGGGAGAGGGAGAAGCAGGCTTCCCGCGGAGCAGGGAGCCTGATGCGGGGCTCGATCTGAGGACCCTGAGACCATGACCCGAGCCAAAGGCAGACGCCCAACGACTGAGCCACCCAGGCGCCCCGAAAAGCTGTCTTTCTTTAGAGCTCTTGACATGATGAATCCTAGAGAGTGACATAATATGTATCTCTTAAGGCTGGCAAATGGAAAAAGTCCAATTGGTCATGATCTGTTCTCTCAGTCCTGGGGCCATGTGCAGCCCAGTGGTTTGTTTAATATGTGTAAACACTGGCTTTATATAGATATGATGTGTGCTTCCTTAAATTAAAAATTCAGACAAACATACTTCCTCAAGATGATAAATTACAGGTAATAGAAAATGAATAACAAGAATATATTTATTTTAATTTTATAACCATTAGATTTGAATTAGATTAATACATTTTTTCTTATAAATTTTTCACCTACTCCTTGCTTTTGAGCTTCAAATAATGAAAGAAAACATGAAACAGAATGGATGATATAATATGGAAATATAAGTAGGTTATTCAATAGAGGTGGTGTTTGTTCACTATTACATATGATTGCTGGTGGCAAATGAATTTCCCAGCCTGCTTCTCAAATCATTGGAGTTAGTGGTTCCAAGACATGCCCAATAGTGAGAGGAGCATATGCAAACTGGACACCGGGAAATTGTTTATTTTGATTTGGCTGTCATTGCTTAAGAGTTTGCTTAGACTCAGCCTCCATCTTCATTTCACCACAGAAGAGAATCATTATCTTGACGTTACCACTTAATTTATTGCTTATTCCACTGGGAGTCAATGAATTAATAATAAGGGATTTAATCGGTAAAGTCAGCATAAAAACAATGTCAAGGGAAAATCTCCAAACCAATGGCTCTGAGGGGTAAAAACAAAACTAAATACTTGTGGGTGCTAAAAAAAATCTGAATTAAAAACAGCATCTAACATCAATATAGTAAAAGAAAAAAAAATCACTTTTGTTGACCACAAAGTACAATCTTTATAAAGTATTTATATAAATACAAGTTGTTGAGGCACCTGGGTAGCCCAGTTGGTTAAGCATCTGACTCCTGGTTTCGGCTCAGGTTCTGATCTCAGTGTCATGAGATCCAGGCCCGCGTCAGGCTCCCTGCTCAGTGGGGAGTCTGCTTGAGATTCTCTCTCCCTCTCCCTCTATCCCTCTGTTCATGTGCGTGCTCTCTCTCTCTCAAATAAGTAAATCTTTAAAAAAAATACGAGTTGATAATAAACCAACAAGATTAGAAAGTTTATGTTATAAAATTAATAAAATTATTAGAATACATAATTTCAAAGAGGAACACAAAAAGTGTTGCTAGCAATGACTAAGTAGAGATTATCTACTATACAAAAATATGACAAATACTGTCTTAGTACATCATGTAATAAATACATTATTGGAATTTATAATTGAATAAGAGGAGCAAATATCTCCATTTCTAGTATGTTACAGTTTTATGTCTTTGCTATGTCTACTTAAGGCTAAAAATATTTTTTCTAATATATAAAATATTATGTATTTTATTTATTTATTTATTTTTAAAGATTTTATTTATTTCACAGAAAGAGACAGCAAGAGAGGGAACACAAGCAGGGGCAGTGAGAGAGGGAGAAGCAGGCTTCCTGCTGAGCAGGGAGCCCGATGCGGGGCTCGATCCCAGGACCCTTGGATCATGACCTGAGCCGAGGGCAGACGCTTAACAACTGAGCCACCCCGGCGCCCCGAAATATTATGTATTTTAAAGGATTAAAATCTTAATACTCAATATAATAGCTTTTAACTCAATATAATTCAAATCTTATAACTCAATTATTCTCTAGTACATATTCTTAATATTTCGATACCAGTTAAAGATCTAGTTTCTTAAATTTCAGACTGAGAGTGTAATAAATCTGTGCTTTTAGAGTGCAAGTGTTCCCTGCTTATATTTTTTTAAAACAATAACCATAAAATTACTTTGTTCCTATCTTTACATCTTTTCTTGTCATTAAAAGGGCCCAAACATTTAATAAATGTACATTTAATAAGTACCCACCATGTCCCTATTACTCTATTGGTCCCATGGGCTATGGTCAAGAAAAACAAACTAATATCAAATTTTGTGGCATTGATTTTATGGGACACCAGAATTCAGTGAAAGAGAATCTGTGTTTGCTGGAGACAGGGCAAGCTTCATTGAAAAGACAGATATAAATTATAGGGACAAAAATACAGGGGTAATTTCATGGGCCATTGTGAAGAACAACATGAAGCAGGTTAAAACAAGTTTAAACTTGACCAAATAAACATAAACTCAACATTTATGTATCCCCCTGATAGAAGTAGCATAGAACTTTTCTTTTGTATATATTACATATTCTATGAAGTCTGTAGAGTATGTATGTATATATATATATCTATTCTGTATCTATCTATATATGTACACATGGTTAACATGCATAGATGTACATATATACTATGTAACATACAAACACACTGGTCCAAAATGTCTCAAAAATATAATGACTCTCTTTTTTGACCCACAAATCTAGAGCTCAACCAACAAATCCAGACCAACAATCTAGGAAAATAGCTGACTACTTTTAGAGAAGGTCTTGCTCCTGCTGCTTCCCCCATCCTCCACTCTCTGCCCTGTACCACCCTTCATATTTCCCTTGAGAAAAGCTGAAAAGTGTGATGCCAGGATTATGTTATAAAACACTGTTCCATCCTTTTTGATGCTACATTGATACTGTAATGAAAGAACTTACTCCAAAGGGTTGGGCAGCATTTCCAAAGGGCCTGTAAATCCACATTGTGTGAGAATAACCGTGAACTAAGTAAGCTTTCCCAAGGCTCATTTTGAAATAACTACATATGTGTTATCATTCTCTAGAAGTGGACATAGATTTGCTTTGGCTCCTTAATTTTCATTTTGTTGCCTTCATATTAGTAAGTACAATACTAGAAATCTGATAAAAACAGGTTTAAACTTGAGATTGCCCATTTGATGTTAAATGGATGGACAAAATTTATATTCCCAAAGAATCATACACATTGAACTTCAAACATAATTTTAAAGTATCTAAGGTAAAAGGAAAAGGTAGCATCTTTCTGTCTCAGAAGGAATGAAAGAAGGAAAGAGACAGATGGTGAGAGATGGATTTCCTGAGGACAACAGTTTGAATGGTTAGTTTCATATACAAATGTTTTACAATAATTGCAAGTAACATGAAACTCCCTCATCAGCAGACCAGTGTTTTGTGTTTCCTGAAACAATTGGAACCACAGTCATAAACACTATTTCACTTCTTGCCTGGCTTGTGTCCATTTGGAGACACAGACAGGTATTCATAAGGATCTGAGATCTGGAAAAGCTAAGCAGAAAACCTGTTTGGCAGAACGTCAAATTCTCTTTTTATTGTTTTTCAAAGAACTGAACCTCAACTTTAAAGCCGTATTTGTGGCAAAGACAGTTTAATCTATACCATATAGAATTGCTTATTCTAATCTCATCCAAATATCATTTTAGTTGATTTTCATAGTACCGTTTTATTTTTGGGAATGGCAAAATTATTTATTAAAAAAAAAAACAAACAAAAAAACTGCTGACATTTGGTTTTTTGAAACCAAGCAAATATTTCTGAAATATAGATGTAAGATGCATATCCTAGCCACACTATTTAGCATATCTAGTGAAAGTCATGGCGTATGTAAAAAAGTCATGGCATATGTATATAACTTTCATCCAGTAACTATTAATGCAGATATATATATAATTCAGCAATAGAAAAACAAAAGATCCATGTTTTTTTTTCAGGAAAAAATAAAACTTTGTAGTTAAATTTGAGATGAATGAGAAAGATTTTTCAAGAATATTTTTCTCCTATTTTCCCTCTGCATTTGTAAATGAAAATTATAGAGAGTACTTTGAAAAAAAGGTCAGTCCAGCAACACACTGGGGATGCTATGTGCTATGGTGAGCACTGTGAATTGTGTAAGACTGTTGAATCACAGACCTGTACCTCTGAAACAAATAATACATTATATGTTAAAAAAAGAAGAAGAAGAAGAAGAAGAAGAAGAAGATAGCAGGAAGGGAAAAATGAAGGGGGGGAAATTGGAGGGGGAGATGAACCATGAGAGACTATGGACACTGAGAAACAAACTGAGGGTTCTAGAGGGGAAGGGGTTGGAGGATGGGTTAGCCTGGTGATGGGTATTAAAGAGGGCACGTACTGAATGGAGCACTGGGTGTTATATGCAAACAACGAATCATGGAACACTATATCAAAAACTAATGAGGTAATGTATGGTGATTAACATAACATAAAAAAAAAGTCAGAAATCTTATCCAGAAGGTATAAATAAAGTTGAGGTATCTTTAAAGTTTCTTGTAGTTTCTTTTGTTATTTTTGTGGGGCGGGGGAGGATTGATAAGTACTCTGTACTTCAATAGTAAAGTAAAATTTACCTCAACTTTAATTATTTTTATTTAAAGTCTAAATTCTGTATCTTTTCTCAGCATAGGATTTTGAAACTACCAAAACAATTAGCTCTTGTTTTAATATTGTTACTTTCCTTTGCACAACTTTCTTAGAAAATTATTTTGAGGCTCATTTAAACTTTCTTGGCATTTGACTTTTCCATTTCTCTCTAACTTTTTTAAAATATTTTATTTATTTATTTGACGGAGAGAGACAAAGCGAGAGAGGGAACACAAGCAGGGGGAGTGGGAGAGGGAGAAGAAGGCTCCCCATGGAACAGGGAGCCCAATGCGGGGCTTGATCCCAGGAGCCTGGGATCATGACCTGAGTTGAAGGCAGACGCTTAACGACTGAACCACCCAGGTGCCCCTCTCTCTAACTTTTATTTTGTGTCAGTTGGCTTCTCCACCTGGTTAAACAGTAAAATTCAGAAAGATTTTCAGCCAAGTTCATCTCAGGCATTCATTAGCACTTGGAAATGTTTAGGCACAAAAATAAAGTTAGTAAGATAATATTTCTAATTTTTTAAACACTTGATCATAAACAAATAGTTGCTAATATTTGAATCAGATGATGAGAAAGAAAATCTGATGAATGCGTGGACCAATCAAGCTTTTGTATTGCATGGCCATTCAATTTTGTTTTAAGTGCTAATTTTTGAGCTCCCTGACAATAATTCTTTCCTTTTTTTTTTTCAAACTGGAATATATAAATTGGCCCAAGTTTTGATCAGAAGGTCTTTGTATGACGTATGACATTTTTCCTTTAGCAGCACCATTAGAATATACTTCTATAGCCAAACTTCTAATAATGGGGATTTAGTGAATTTCACTATGTCCTTATTTTGATGTGTATTTCTCTTCTCCATTTTGTTTCTGCTCATTTATTCCTCAATTCTTTGACTGATCTTCCTTATCCCCTTTACTTGCTATCTTTCTTATACCTTCTAGCAAAAGGTTGGCTTTAAACTTTCTTAGCCTGCTTTTTTCCCTCCATGCACTTTTCCTAGACCACACTGTCCACATACTTGGCTTTCTCAACTACTTAAGGTTATAAAGTTCCCAGTCCCATTCCCAGCATAAAATGGAGCTCTCGTGACCTCCAAGGTCTCTCTGTATCTTCTTCAAGCACTCTAATCATTTCTAACTAAACTTCTTCCTCATGTTTTCCCTCCAAATTCACTTTTCCTACTAGATTCTGTTGGCCCAGAAGAATCATTTTCCTTTTTTTGGATTACCTAAAGAAATGAAGTTATGCTTTCTTTCCTCTGGGCAGGACCTCTCCCTCAAAATGCACACTTATAACAGTATTTCCATCCTCACTTTGCATAAACCACAGCAGAAATACAGGTTCATGTATTTCTCAATAGAACTGAACTTGAGGAGAGGAGCTATTTGTTCATTTCTGCATTTGGAACTCTTAACTCACAGGAGATATTAAATGCAAAATAACTATTTGTGGAAAAAATGGGTAACTTTTTATGTTTATCATCATTTGGAATGTTCAGATCCATACTGATTCCATGTTCAGCTAGTAAAATGTGAAATTTATTTCCAAGTATATGGGAAGCTAACCAAAATTTTAGAAAACTAAAGATCAATGTTCAGTTCATTTATTCTTTTAATGATTATAATTAATAGTGAACAGCAAGTTACTTATTAAATTATTGAGTAAAATATTTTATTTTTTAAAAGATTTAATTTATTTGAGACAGAGAGAGCACACGTGGAGGGGGGAGGGGCAGAGGGATCTCAAGTGGAATCTCAAGCAGACTCCGTGCTGAGCTGGGAGCCTGACTGAGGGCTTGCTCTCACAACCCTGAGGTTATAACCTGAGCTGAAATCATGAGTTGGATTTTTTTTTAAAAAGATTTTATTTATTTATTTGAGAGAGAGAGAATGAGAGAGAGCACAAGAGATGGGGGAGGGTCAGAGGGAGAAGCAGAGCAGGGAGCCCGATGCGGGACTCGATCCAGGGACTCCAGGATCATGACCTGAGCTGAAGGCAGTCGCTTAACCAACTGAGCCACCCAGGCGCCCATGAGTTGGATGTTTAACTGAGCCACCCAGGATCCCCTTGAGGAAAATATTTTAACAACTTTATTAAAGTATAATTGGTATATAACAAACTACACTCAACTAGTGTTCATTTGATAAACTTTAACATATTACACATCTGCAGAACTATCACCACATCAACAAATCCATCACACTCAAAAGTTTCCTCCAGACTTTTTGTAATCTCGCTCTCCTACCACTCCCACTCTCTCAGACAACCATTGATACGCTTTTCCTCACTATATATTATTTCACATTTTCTAAAAATATAAATGAAATCATACATTATGTATTCATTTGATTTCTTTTCATTTAGTAAAATTATGTTGAAATTGTTATTGCATATAGCAATAGTTCATTCCTTTTTAATTCTTCAAAGTATTACACTGTAGAGGTATACCACAATTTGCTTACCCATTCACTCATTGATGGACATTTGGGTTGTTTGCATTCTGAGGCTCTTATGAATAAATTTTCTATGGTTAATCTCGTACAAGCCTTTTTATGTGCACATACTTTCATTGCTCTTAGATAAACTCCTAAGAGTGGGATGGCTGGATCACAGGCCACGTCTATGTTTAATTGTATAAGAAAGTGTCACAATGTTTTCCAAAATGAATTTTACCATTTTAACTCCCAGCAGTGTAGGAGAATTCCAGTTGTTTCACATCTTCACCAACACTAGTATGGTCAGTCTTTATAGTTTTAACATTCTAATAGATGTGTAATGGTAACTTATTGTGCTTTTAATTTGCATTTGCCTAACAACTAACGATTTGAACATCCTTTTTTTTTTAAAGATTTTATTTATTTATTTATTTGACAGAGAGAGAGACAGCGAGAGAGGGAACACAAGCAGGGGGAGTGGGAGAGGGAGAAGCAGGCTTCCCGCCGAGCAGGGAGCCCGATGTGGGACTCGATCCCAGGACCCTGGGATCATGACCTGAGCCGAGGGCAGACACTCAACGACTGAGCCATCCAGGCGTCCCTGATTTGAACACCTTTTAATGTGCTTTTTGCCATACATATACTGTCTTTGATGAAGTGTCTGAATGTTATAAAGAAATTAAAACAAATGAATCACTCATATACATGTCACCATGAATGAATCTCAGAATGTCAAACAATAGAAATGAAACAAAGAAGAGCATACTACATAATTCCATTTTTCTCAAGTCCAAAAACAGGAAATCTAGTCTATGGTGATTAAAAATCAGGTTAATCACTGACTTTGAGACTCTTTCCTAAAAGGGAACATGACTAAGGCTTCTTAGACTACTGTTATACTCTATTTCCTAATTTGTGTGGGACTTACCCAGGTTTTAACTTGTTTTACTTTTGACAGTTTATCAAACTTTTCACTTATGACTTGCTAACTTTTACATATGTGTGCTACGTTCAATAAAAAAATTTAAATAATAATAAATAAACGATACTGCTAATTTAAAAATAGCTTATTTTATCTTAACAACAAAATGAGAGCAACAACAACAGCAATCAGTAACTTTACTATATGTTTATTATGTGCCAGGTTCTATACTAAATGAAAAGCTAAGAAAAATAGGAAGGGTGAGAAGTGGTAGGACCAAAATATTCTTATACACAGAAAGTGTTTTGATCAGGTGTTCATAACTCAGAAAAAAATGCCTTTATTAGTTAGTATTTGCTGTCACAAGGTATCTTGCAGTGGAAATATTGATTTGAAGCCCACTATGCCATGTGTCAAGAAACTCAATGCTTAACTATATTATGGTGCGGAGGTAAGAATACAAATAAAGTTAGGAAAATAAACCAGAAATGTTAAGAAATCGTGGGGCGCCTGGGTGACTCAGTCAGTTGAGTGGCCGACTCTTGATTTCAGCTCAGGTCACGATCTCAGTGTTCTGGGATAGAGCCCTGTGTCCGGCTCCACACTCAGTGGGGAGTCTACTTAAAATTTTCTCTCTCTCCCTCTGTCCCGCACCCCACTCGCACTTTCTCTCTCTCTCAAAATAAATAAATCTTAAGAAAAAAAAAGAAATATTAAGAAATCTGTGTAAGGAAATAGTTGGCTCTTACTGAAGGTAAGAGTTTCTGTTGTTTGATTTTTTTTCTTTGAATGTTGCCAGAAGTTTTATATCACAGTGATAGCTAAGACACAAAGAAAGTTTTTACAAGCATTCACTTTGCTTTTCTAGCCTTCTTTAAAAAAAAAAAAACAACACATTTTCAGTTAGTGAGGGATAAATGACAATTTCCATATTTTTGTTTTGAAAAGTAAATTCAGATGGATATCTTCACTGAAATAATTGATCATGTGTAATTGTCAGATTAAAACTGAAGATACAAAATAACACCTTTCAAATTCACCTAATTTTCTATATTAAAATAATTAAAAATAAAATAAACAGCTATGATTTATCATTTAAATAGACAAAACTATTTTGGTGAGATATCATAAAATTTGAGGATAATACTCAAAATCCATACACTTAACATTTTTGCTAGTACATTGTCACAGATAAAATACATCAGTTCATTAGAACATCACCTAGTTGAGAACATTCTTGTACAAATCTATTGATGATACACTTATGCAGTTCTGTTGGGTTTTTACCTGGGAATAAATCTGAGTCAGAGTATATGTATATTCAGCTTTAGTAGATTCTGCCAAACAATTTTATCAAGTTGATTGTACTGGAAATAAATATTTAACAAATACAGTCTCCATATATCCTCTCTAGGATCCAGTGGGGAAGCAGAAAAGTAAACAATGATTTCAAAGTATGTTGATAAGCACTGCAATAGAGGTTTTTAACAGAGTGCTAAGTACTCCAATGTGTGTATGTATACATATATACACATAAATATATGTTGAAACTTGTAAAATAATATATTGTTATCATCTTAGAATATTACTGCTTCTGTGCTGTAAAATAACTGAAATCTGAAACTCAAATAATTGACTCCCATGAGAAAAAGTAACATTTTAGTTTTATTTAGGAATTTGCTGAACAATGCCCTAAATGCCATTTGCTTGAAGTCTAGAATAGTAAAGTTCAGTTCAAGTTGATTCCAGATGTTCAGCCTTATTGAATTATTTTTCAGTTTTCTTAAAGAGCTAAGCTCTTTCTTGCTCTGATTTAGATACCGATTCTCCAGGCATCCCTGATTATAGAAATCACCATATTCTACTCGTCAGAAGAACAAACTATGTCAGGAGTCAGCATGTGCTAATTAGAGAAAATTTTCCTGACCCAGCCATCTGTCTGTTCCTGACATGCCTTGGAAAAAATGGTTTTCTGTGTAAGTATTGAAAGGTGGATTACTGAAACTATTATTTCTTGGGACACAGGAATTTTTGTTGTGTGATAACCCTTAATCAAAGTTATATTTGAAAAATCATCTGAGTCATATTGCAACAAGCCACCAAAACTTAGAAAATCAGCAATACCTGGAGGTAATGAGTAGGGCCCACTGGACAGCAGGGAACAGTCACAGCAGTTACAAAACATATTTCTTTGAGCTGTCTCAATTCTCTGGATCCCAGCCAAGGACATCAGGCCTCTGTTTCAGCACCGGTAACAAGGAGAGTCTAGAAGCATCCCACATTAAGAAGAGGGGTTGCTCAGAGTTCAGTGGTTCCAGGGATTTGCTGTGAGGGACACATCTGACTATTACCAGCAAGATGCCAGAAGCAAACATGAGAATTACTGATTCAAGGAGCAAGGTAAGGAATCTTGGTTGTGAAGGAATCTTAGCTGCTTGCCATTGTATTCTTTACACCTTTCAATACAGGGTATACTGTAGTTACTTAACACATATTTGATGAATAATAAAGTGAATGAATTTCCTAGTGAAAGAAAAAAAATCTATAGTAGAGTAGATATCAAGTTGAATGAGGTTTTAAAGTAGGGGTCTGGAGAAATATATTGAAGTTGTGTGTATGTAATGGTGTGTGTAGCAATGAGCGTGTGTGTCTGTGTGTGCACATGTATATATAAAATCATTTTTAAATGATTTTATTCAAAGCCATCTAGTATAGTTCATATCATGATCTAAGGCCCAGGGAGGAATGTGAGTGGCGCCAAGTCACACAATTAACAACTAACGAGTGCTGAGTTGGTGAGTTCAGAATTTTTGGCTTCCAGTTAAGTTCTTTTTTTCAACTAGACAATGATGTTTCCTTGGAGGTTATAATAGCAAGTACTGGGGAATGTAATATCCTGGTATTTTAATATTATATCTACATCTGGATATATTATGATAGAAATTTGGGAGTAAAATAAAAAAAATACTTGGAGGTAAAAGTAAAGATTCATTAAAATAGTGAAAATTCTATTATGACAGCAATTAGAAGGTGTCTGAATTATTGAACCTAAAAAATAGTACATTGAATGTGAATGTATTCTCTTTGTAAATTAAGAATAATTTGTAAAAATTATTTCCAGTGAAATCTTATACCTAAATAAAATACATTTACTATCCCACACCATATGTTCACCATTTATATACACTATTAAAATATAATTTGCATTCTTTTATAATGCAATATATATTTTTTTAAGTACAGAATTTGCTACATAGCAGATATTTTTCTAAGTACAAGTCCTCACATTAACTTGAGGGAGGGAAAGGAATTTATCTGTGGGTTCCTCCTTCCTTCTATCTCTCACTGGTCAAATTTATCTCCATAGGGTATTCAAGCCCTAGCTCTTCAAGATGAAGCTCATATCCCAAGGAAGCTCCTCATCTGCAATTCAAAGTGGTGGGAGGAGCCCGGACCTCCTCCTTTGAGCTTTTATGGTGGACTGTTAGTGCTGGGTAAGCTGTGATTTCAACAGAAGTAAGGGGGGCTGTTCCGTAGTTCTGGTGGTTACCAGGGGAGGAAGAGACAGACAGCAGTGTTAAAGAGATAAAGAGATTCTCAGAAAGTGAGGATCTAAATAAATGTGGAGGGGGGTGGGAAAGAAAAACAAACCTGGTCCAGTCAGAAAAGGTATCATTTTATGCAGATGAGGAAATAGTGGCATTCATAAGTAACTTGCCCAATATCATACAGCTAGAAAATGGCAGAACCAGGGCCTGAACCCAGATGCTTCTGACACCAAAGCCAGTGCTCTTGACTGTATAATGAGTTGGCTCTAGTTTAGCTTAAGTGGTATGCAGCATAAAACAATAAGTATTTATGGAGCACTTTCCATATGTCCAACAAATTATGAGAAATCATAAAGAAAGTTACAAGGGAAATACTTATGAAAACAATTCTAAAACAATTATTATCTAGACCATAATGTATAAAAGATCAAAGAAACATTAAAATCACATCATTCAGTGTGGGGGATGTGGTCATGGATGACGTGGACAAAAATTTAAAAGATTTGCATTATTAAAGGGATGGGTAAAAGTATATGCATGTATGGAAATATAAGATCTCTATGCTTTCAAAATGAGAAATGCAAGTTGTAGAACAATATTTTTAGTAATATTATCTATTTAAGAAAGAAATATTCCGAGGCACACAAACCAGTCAGACTGAATCCCATGGAGTTAGTAGTTACTTCTGCATTAGAACTTCACTTTTTATGTTATACTATTGTATTGTTCATTTTCATTTTTTAAAATAAATATTTCAAATGATTATAAATAACATTTTATATATTTATGTTGTGATTTTTAAAAATTAATATGCATTACTTGAAATTAAAAAGCTATTTTCCCTTAAAAATTAAAATCTTTGTCAGTTTTGTTTAGTGGGATATTTATTTTAAAAAATATAATAACTCGGGGTGCCTGGGTGGCTCAGATGGTTAAGTGTCTGCCTTCAGCTCAGGTCATGATCCCAGGGTCCTGGGATCAAGCCCTATGTCGGTCTCCTGGCTCAGTGGGGAGCCTGCTTCTCCCTCTCCCTCTGGCTCTCCCCCTGCTCATGCTCTCTCTCTCTCTCTGTATCTCTGTCTCAAGTGAATAAATAAAATCTTTTTAAAAAAGTATAATAACTCATTTCTCTCTTATGGCTCTGAAACACATTTTTTTTTAAAAGATGAGTAATGACCCAGGTGTCTTATCTTTCTTCAATATAACCCTTCTCAACTTTATTCAGTAAACCCATCATTAGGTATGTGTCATTCTTAAATCTAGAAACTCTAAACATGTTGCAGAAATCTAACAGATTTTGAAAGTCAGGGAGCTTCTGGAAATGTTTAGGCTACACATGAGGGTATTAAAACAATTGCTTATCTCTAATCTTTTCCTCCATAAGATTAAAAAAATGCAACAAAGCAAAACAAACATGTTCTACTCAAAAGGAAGTCTAATTTTTGCAACATGTGATTTGTATGTCCTAGGCTACATCAAATTGGGTGTCACAACAAGGGCATACTATCTCTAAGAACTTAGACAAAATCTCTCTAAGCCCATTGGCCAAATTTGCAAAATCTCAGACTCCTCAAATTCCTCCTCCAGGCTCATTAAAGAAGTTCACAGAGTTTCCTGGGACTTCTCAAACAAGCTTGCACATTTGGTGTTGTTGGAGACTATAGGTACTCCCTTCTTTTGCTACAAGAAATGGCTGCTCGGGCCCTAACTGGCTAAGACGAGACCTGTGTGGTTATAGCAATTGTGCCAGTTGGATTTCAGAATTGCTGTTGACTGACTCCTGTATGCCTCCCACATTCCTTCTTTTGACCAGGACTGTCTTGTATAGTTCTGCTATCCCTGTCCCATCATTCCATGTTGAGTAGACTGGGGCCAGATAACCAGGCTCTTTTGTTCACAGGCCTTCAGATCAGAAAGAACTGGATCTAAGGGGGTTTCGTTCACACCTGACACTATTCTAGAAGGTAAGATCTTTGAATTCAAGCTGCTTTATACAGGGTAGACCCCTGCTTTATAGGGGGGAGACCATGGTGACTTTGGGTGGGTGAGTCATTTTTTTTCTGTGGGAGAGAGATGAAAAGTTGAGGACAAGAGGGTGGACTGGGGTCGTCAGTCTTATGGTAAGAGAGGTTGGCTGGGCATGTAGTCTAGCTCTAGTCAAGCCTTTTGATAACTGTATCCTTAGCCAACATCTAACCATAAGCTTACGAGAGATCCTGAGGCAGAACTACTGAACTGAGCTGCTTTGAATCCTTACCGACAGATACCATGAGAGATAATAAATTGTTTCAAGGCAGGAGTCTACAAAACCTTTTCTCTTAAATTGACAGATAGTATAAATTTCAGGCTTTGCAGAACATATGGTCTCTGTTGCAAAGATTCAATTCTGCTCTTTTAGCATGTAAATAGCCTTAATAGACAATAATTAAACAAGTAAGCATAGATATGTTCCAATAAATTTTTTTATGGATAGTGAAATTTGAATTTTACATAAATGTTATATGTTAGGAACTATTACACTTCTTTTGATTTTTTTTCAACCACATAAAAACGTAAGTGCCACTTTGAGCTCACAGGCTATATAGAAATAGGTGGCAGGCTGGATTTGGTATGTTAGTCATAGTTTGCTGACCCCTATTTTAAGCCATTAAGTTTTGCCATTTGTTACGCAGCAATAGATAACTAAGGTAACTAAGAGAGGGACCATCAAATATCCCAAATAAGGAAAACCTCAATCAGCAACAAGAGCAAAGACAAAATTCTTGAAATGAGATAGGTATCTGTGACAGCTTGAATGTAAGAGTGCAGAGCAAAATGAAAGACTCTATTACCCAAGATAGTCCCTCCTCTCTTGTTATTAATTGGATCAAGCTTTACCACCACATTTCTTACACATCACACTCCCACTTTAAGGCATGCTCAGATTTGAAAAGTCTATTTAGCTTTCCTCACTCTAAGAAACCCAAAACCCCTTCCCCATTAAGTAATTGCTTTCATATTACAAATTTTAATGACTGCTTTTATAATTTGAATTTCCCAATTTATCAGTTGTGAATACAAAGCTCCAGCAGTTTGGTGTCTGATTCTGTCTGCGAAGGCAGTAGAGTGAGACAGTGGGTGCAACAGTCTAGGGTTGACTATCTTTTCTTCAGCAACTAAGCCCTGCTTTCAAAAGCCCTGAAGTAAAGTGGTCCAGTTCACTTCCTGAACATGATGACTACTGAAGGCTTCTCTGATCTAAGAAAGATAGCAGTGCCATGGATTTCCTCCCCACAACCAGACCAGTCCAGTGTAGTCCATCTGGATTCTGGAAGGGCAGAAGAGGGGCAAATACAGTTTATACCAGTGTTAAAATCAGCTATGGTTCTTCTCAGGGCCAAGTACACCTGGGCCCCTAATGTGCTCACTCTTTCTGATTACACAAAAAAGAGCCTTTTTTTTTTTTTTTTCACAGCACAATCACATAATCAGAGCCAGGCAGTATGATCAGAAGATAGTCCAGCATTAGCTCCTCAGAGTGACCAGAGCTAGCTCTCCCTTAAGTCCGTCTAGGCTCTGATCTCAAAAAACTGACAACTGGTTAAATCTTTTTCAAAGTGAGATTCTTGTTGAGGTTTTACTTTCCTTCCAGTGCGATTAGCCAGGACTAATGCATCACAGTAGAGATAAAGTAATGAACTACAAACTCAGAGGGAAAGGATGGAGACCCTCAACTCTTTTCTACCGAAGTCCTTTTGGCCTCTACACAAAAGTTCTATTTTTCCAGAATTTATAAAAATTTTCTAAGCCAGTAGATGTGGAAAATGAGTATTAAGACTATATTTGTGGACTTAGCCTGAGGTATAGTTGTTGGCTTTGCCAAAAACAAAATACAGCAACAGTAAAATGTGTCTTGTAACATGATTCTTGAAGGATAATGAACTATTTTTTACTTTATAGTTACATAATTAAGGAATCACTAAAGTTTTTCTTCTCAAAAAATAAGTTCTATACCAAGGTAACTTCTAGAAATTTCTCTGAAAATAGATGCAGCTATGTGCTACTAAATGTCCATTTGCTTAGCTAAAGTCAATTTAATAAATTAAGTACTAATAATTGATTCATTAATTCAACAGATATTTATGGAATACCTGATGTTTGACTGACATTACACAAAGCATTAAAGAATATACTATTAAATATTAAAGTGAATTAAACAGTAGACTATTAAAGAAGAATATGATACAATTTAAAAGTGACATAAAAATGACATTTTTTTCTGATACCAAGATGGTATGATTAGATTTTTCACTTGTACATATGCAATTTAAACAAGGCAGTGACGTTGTCTTTGAACTCTGACTTTACCAAAAATAAAAGACAAGTTTGGTTAGAGGAATTAGAAAACTAAAATAAGGAGTCATTTAAATTGATCAGAATTTGTGTCTACTTCTGTGGTTTCATGTCTCATTTCTAGAAAGAAAGAGTAAAGGGAGTGTCGTCAAGTTAATTCACAATTTACCTATTTCTCCCTCCTCCTCTCTCATTCACACAAGTGCTTACGTATCAATGAGGTGCTTTTGAGAATAGCAATGTATTATTAAGAAACTAAAGAATATATCATTTAAGATACTTATTTAGACAGAAAATTTCAAATAACTCTTTAACTAGTCTGTCTTGGCTGATGAACCATCCATTAAAAGAAGAATTCAGGGCGCCTGGGTGGCTCAGTTGGTTAAGTGACTGCCTTCGGCTCAGGTCATGATCCTGGAGTCCCTGGATCGAGTCCCGCATCGGGCTCCCTGCTCGGCAGGGAGTCTGCTTCTCCCTCTGACCCTCTCTCTCTCTCTCATGAATAAGTAAATAAAATCTTAAAAAAAAAAAAAAAGAAGAATTCAAATAAAGAATTGCAAGTGTTTTGACATTGAAATAAATGAATCCATAAAGGAGATATAAAAAGTTGCTAGATTTACTAATTTAATGTAAAATATTCTTGTGGATTTGGAAATCTTCTGTACTCATGTGGTCATTTTCGTATGCAGGTCAATTTTAAAGTATCCCTGGCACTTTCAGTTTGGAAAAAGTAAAGGCTTTGTTGTGATTGTTTTTGTAAAATCTAAAAAGCATATTAAATTCAACAATGAGAATTTCTCTCTCTGTGTTTCAATGTGTCTCAAAATCTCTCTCCACACACACATAAATATTGTATTTTTTGCATATTTCCGTGTGTGTATACATATATATACTGTATATACTGTGTGTATACATATATATACTGTATATACTGTATATTAAAAATAATATATGTATATAAGTATACATGCATATAATTGTTGGATTTTCTAAACCACAAATATAAGAGGTGCTCATTTTAACAAGTCAGTGGATGAAGTGTAAAAAAAGCATTTATGTTGACATCCCAAGAATCCTCCCTTTTTAATCCTCACCCTTACTCCTCTAAAGTAATCAAGGATAATAACCTGATTTGTGTCCTTCCATATTTTAGTTATGCTCATTAGCATATAGCATATTTTTGTATTCACAGAGGTGTTTTTCTTCCTTCCTTCTTTCCCTTTTCCTTCTTGCCTTCTTCCCTCCTTTTTTTTTTCCATATCCATTCTTTTATTTTCACATAAATGATGTGATACCAGCATTTTACCAACTGTGGATTACAACCATTAGCAATCTGTGAAATCAATTTAATGATCATTACCAGCATTAAAAAACTAAACATTAAAAACAAGCAAAAAGAATAGAATAGAATAGAAAGTAGAATGTACCATAAATAACAGATTATAGTAAGGGTATTTCATTTTATCAACTTTTTATTTCCATTTATATATTTTTAAATAACGGGGTGTGTGTGTGCATATGCACATATGTCTCTGAGTATATATACACATGCGGAAGTGTGTGTGCCCGAAACAAGTGTGCATGTGAATGAATACTGAATTTGAATCACCATAAAATGAATTTCTCATGATGTGTAATAATAGAAATAATGAGTAAAAGCTTTCCTTGGTAAAATGTTTTTCTTTTAGTTTTCACACTAATTGAAATAGTTTAGCACGTCAAGCATCTATTATTAAAATTCATAGAGTACAGATAAATGAGCTATATAGAGCCCAGGTCCTTGCACAGTAGTGTAACATATTAATTATTTGTAAAGTGGCTTTCATCCCTGGAATGCAAATGTTTCTAGCATATATTAAATACTTGTCTTGAAAGTATTATTGACTTCAGACCTAATGAGTTGAGTCATTCTAAGAGTAGCACAGAAAAGAGGCTGGGGCAGAAGAAACAGCAGAGTAACAGAGGAAAAGTTGTATAATTCATCTAATATATGATTTTTAATTTTGTTTTGTCATCATCAGAGTCCAGTCACATTATATAGTTTTATGGCTTTAGTTTTAGTAAGAATTCAGATCCAAAGAAACATAACTTCTAACACTTTAAGTAATTCACTAATAAATTTCAACAAAGCAGAAAAAGCACTTTTCATAACAGCACTTGGTGAATATGAAAAGACGTGAACCTAACTATTCATCGTATATGATACTATACATATTTACTAACCCCATAAATAACAACATAAACACAAAATGGATTTGGCTATAATTGTCTTTATCCTTAAATCACCAATAGTGTAGCAGGGGCAAAAATACTGTGACAAAGGTTTTCATAGCCAAAACCTTTTGAAAATTCTATAGCTTTTACAGATATTTTTGAAACTCTAAACAAACCTATATGGAAGAAACTGTCAGTGTGCTTGTGGTTCTAACATAAGACTAAAGTTAAACTTTCACCTGTGTGGTAGTGATTGGGAGAGATGAGAAATGACTGATACCCTGATTCCTTATTTGAGGGATTCAACATTTTTGGAATATAAGAAATGATTATCCATCTCTAGGGATCATGGTTCAGATAAAATGTGTCTAGAACAGCATGCAGAGTTTGGAAAAGGAGGTCACCAGCAGTACTGTAACAGAAAACATAAGACCTCCTACCAGCAGTACTGGTCTCGAAACTTGGCTTACTGAGTGATGAAAAGTAGCTCCCCAGTCCTATTGTGGAAAAAAAAAAAAA
>NC_058414.1:25100314-25101814 GCF_002201575.2 Neomonachus schauinslandi | reverse complement strand
GGAGGAGGGGAGGAGGGGGAGGAGGGGGAGGAGGGGGAGGAGTAACATTAAGACAGACATGCAAATTGGAATCAGCCCCAAAGCCCAGGATGTGAATATGATTAGGTCAAAGGTAACAGAAATACTGTTCATTCATATCCTTACTTCTCTCAAGTCTTGGCTCAGATGTTATATTTTCAGTAAGTCATTCCCCTTCTCTTCTGAAAATAATTCTTTCCTAAATCCCTTTCTTTTACTTCTGTCCCTTTGCCAAACTTTACTTTTGTTTATGAAACCTATTTATTTGTTGATTATCATTGGCCTCCATCACCAGAATAAAATTTCTATAAAGATAGGGACTCTCCATCTAGTTTACTGCATGATCACAAACATTGGGAACAGTCTTGGCACTCAGTAGATGCTTAATAAATACTTCTAAAATGAAAGGGACTAATCCTTTTTAATTCCAAAATGATCAGCAACTTAGGAATTGTTTGGACTTCTCGACTTCTCCTTCCTCATCTTCCACATCAAATCTATCACTGTTTTCTCAACTGAACAATGCCTCCCTTATCTTTGCTTTCCTCTCTAGCCCTACTTTCAGGACTTTGATTCAAAATCTTCATCTAAAGCAACACAATTACTGTTAATTTGCTTCAGCCATTTAGCAGTCAACATAGTAATATCAGAATATGAGGGTATTGATTTGTTGTTGTTTTAAAGGTACCAAATAGTTTGCACAGTGGACCCCTGACCCTATTCCTTCTACAAGACTTAGCTTTCCCCTTACTGCTCTCTGCTTTCTTGGTGTCCTCTAACCACATATTAAAGCAAAAGCAAATTGCATGAAATTAAATCAGCACTAACCAAACCTATGTAAATTCACCATTCTTTTTAAACCAATAATTTTTCCCACATATTTGAAAACTTCTGAGATGGCTGTCCCATTTTTATATAGGTTCATACTTTCATTATTTTCCAGAATAAACTTATAGGGCACAATCATTAAGTTTTTAAATATTCCAATAGTCAGAATTCAGAATCCTGTCTATTTGTATAATCAATGACTAACTAAACAGTGGACTGTGTGTTTGTTTTTTGGTCAATGTAAATCATTATTCTTTCATAACCTGCTAAATATAAGATGGAAATAAAGGATTTTGGCTATGATCTTGCAATCTCAATCGTATGTTTGGGCCAGATATATTAAATGTGTTTCAAATGTTCAGAATTATTTAAGACATAAAACATGCAAGTCATTTAGTACTGAAAAACAGCTGTTGGTCTCTTATATTTTTATGTAGAATCATAGATATTAAATGAATGAGGGGAATTTGAGGGTTCTCAGATGAGGTCATAAAAACCATTCCTGATCAATACATAGAACAAAAAATGGGAAGGGGAGGTGGTATAAGTTAAGATTATCTATCTATCTATCTATCTATCTATGTATCTATGTATCTATGTATCTATGTATCTATCTATCTATCTATCTATCTATCTATCTATCTATCTATCTAT
>NC_058414.1:25079953-25100304 GCF_002201575.2 Neomonachus schauinslandi | reverse complement strand
TATCTATCTATCTATCTATCTATCTATCTATCTATCTATCTATCTATCTATCTATCCATCCATCCATCCGTCTACCTACCTACCTATCTATCCATTCATGTATGTATATGTGTATATGTATCTGTGTGTAAATATATTCTATTGAAAACCTTTCGATAGCTCTGCACTGTTTACTGTGGATAAAGCAGAAATGTTCAGGAGGTATGTCAGAGTAGACCATGACAAAGCCTATATTTTCCACTCTAGCTTTGTCTCCTACTATTTTCCTACTCAGATGGTCGAGCCATTAACAACAACAAAAAGAAAACCCAAATTCCCTCTATTTCCTGAAAGGACCATGCTAATTTTATGCTTTCAAATCTGTGGTGTAATCAGCTTACTCTTAGTGGATACAGAAGGTTGGACAACAAAATTTCAAGCTTCTGCAGAAAGAGGAACTACTAATAGGCAGCACAATGGTGTCCATATTTCTTTACATTTGGGGACTGTTTACAGCTGAATATCTGGATACTGTTTTATCTCAAAAAGCCAGAAATAACAATCCTTTCCCAACTTTAGCAAAACATAAAGCAGACATAAAAGAGAATCAGCTAACAGACAATGTTCAAAAGAGACATAAAGCTACAGGTCCATATAAAATGATGGAAACAATTCCTAGGATAATGAATAATGGGTGACAGCATTTAACATAATGTATTTGAGGAAAATAGCATGTTTTAAATGCATTAGATGATATTTCTGTATAAAAATCCAAATATTTAATAATGTCTTACAAAAAGAACAAGAGGTTTCTAACATTAGGATAAGGGTACTGAGAGGACAAATTGACTATTCCAGTACAGAACTGAATGGGCTGAGAAAGGAGTGGTGAGAATTGGGGAAATAGGACAGCAACATGGAAATAATACAGTATGCAGAATCAATAGATGAGAAAAGATAAATTCTTATATTTGGACTTCATAATCCATTTTCATTATTCCTAATTTAAAAAAAATTGAAGGCCATTGTATACTATTTATAGTTGTTGAATATAACTATATCAGTAAATTGTCTTATAACCATATTTCATTCTTATTGTTTAGAAGAGGGCTGTTGGTTTTTCATTAGTCTTTCTTTATTTTTGCTAGTCTTCAAAAATTCTTAAAGAATTAACTCCGGGTCTACTCCTGATATTTTTCCAGGAATTATTCTAGTACTCTGAGTCACGAACAAGGATATGAAAATCCCTCTCATAAAATATTATCTTAGCAAAGTTCATTCTTACCTATTTATGCTACTTAGCACTTCTACATGTGGTATTTACTGGAAATGGCTTCTTGTTCTTTGCTTGGTGAGTTGTTATTACTTTTAAACTGTATCAAGCAGTATTTCCTCCTCTGTGGAGTCTCTGTCCATGGCCCTCAAACCTCATTCCCCTAATGTGCCTCAAGAATACTTTATCTGGGGCGCCTGGGTGGCTCAGTTGGTTAAGCGACTGCCTTCGGCTCAGGTCATGATCCTGGAGTCCCTGGATCGAGTCCCGCATCGGGCTCCCTGCTCAGCTGGGGGTCTGCTTCTCCCTCTGACCCTCCCCCCTCTCATGTGCTCTCTCTCATTCTCTCTGTCTCAAATAAATAAATAAAATCTTTAAAAAAAAAAAAGAATACTTTATCTGTACTCAGATTATAGAACTTAATTCATAATAATGCTATCATATGGTTACATATATTTTCTCTCATTAGGTAGAGCATATTAAAGTGGTTTACTCATAGTAATTATATGACACACAGAAATGTAAAAGATGAATGGAAAGAATAAAGGAAGGATAGACATTCTTATTTTACTTTTTTAATTTTTTTTTTAGAGTTTATTTATTTATTTGAGAAAGAGAGAACGAGAGACAGAGAGCATGAGAGGGAGGAGGGTCAGAGGGAGAAGCTCAGCAGGGAGCCCGATGTGGGACTGTATCCCAGGACTCCAGGATCATGATCTGAGCCGAAGGCAGTCGCTTAACCAACTGAACCACCCAAGTGCCCGCAAGGATAGACATTTTTTAAAAAAGGAAAGGAAGAAAGAAGGAGAAAAGAAGGAGGAGAAAAAAAGTGAAGAAAAAAGAGGGAGAGAAAAAAAGAGAGAGATGAAAATGTATTAAGCGTTTCAGTTCATAACCCACCTTGAAAGTCTTCCTCTTACCTGGCATAGACAAAATTACTAAAGGCAAAAATGGAAATTCAATAATTTACCATTTAAATCGACTTCTTTTTTTTCCAAATCAAACAAGATACAAAAGTATTATCTTGTTTAATATTGTTTGATTGGTTTGTAAGTTCTATGACCTGAATATATAAAGTAGTCAAAAACATTAAATGATTAGTTCATCATGCTTTAATTTATATTGTACCATATCCAATGTCTTTTTAAACACTTGATAACTAATAGTAATGGCATACCATAAACATTCTTCTTAATATTTTTTCAAGTCCTACTAACTTTACATGAAAAGTAGAGAATATATCCATAAATACTCTTATGATTCTTTTCAAGTTTTACTGTGTTTCACATACAAAAACAAGTTAATAAATTTTTCACAAAGGATATGTTAACAATAATAAGAATCATGTGTGGGTTGCTTTGTATTTAGTCTCTCTAAAATGTAATTTTCTCTATTCTGCTACCGTAATGTTGGGCTATCACTACTTCTTTTTTGCTTTTTTGTTTTAATTTCAAAATGTACAAAATTAAATTTTGCCATCTAAACTATTACTAGGAGATAGGAAGCTTATTTCTCAAGAAAATAAAATATGGAACAAGAGATATTTATTAAAGTCCTTCAGAAATTCATCATTGGCATTTTTATTCCAAAGCTAACATTACAGAAAACATTTTGGAGGGGAAGAATACACTAATATTAACATACATTTTACCAAAATTGTTTTATATTATGCATAGATCTCAGAATTATGAACTATATCTCTATGCATTTAACCAGAATTCTGCATGGAACTCTGATAGTTTGCTAATGACCATATTAATTATTAGCCTGTTTTTGTTGAAGAAATCTATTGGACTGGCCACGGAAAAATGCTTCCCAGTTTTCAAACTCAACCTTTGATTGATTATTTATTTATTTATTTATTTATTTATTTATTTATTGGGTGGGGGCAGCAAAGCAAGGTTTATTGAGTGATAGCAAAGTGATAGTACAAAGCTCCCGAGGAGGGAAGGGACCTGAGAGGATTGCCCCTAAGTCTAGGGGTTTTTATGGGTTTGTTGACAGGCTGTTTTAATCTGATAATTTTGAAATGATGATGAAAGATTTGACCCGGACAAAGCATGACTGTTCTCAGAAAAACAGAAGTAACAAGAAGAAGATTAAAAATAGTAATAGATGACTGGCTCTGGACAGTTTGAGCTGAAGAGGTATACATGGATAAAGATATTCCACAGTACTGGTTGTGAATCTGAACCCTGAAAGAGTTTAGAACTGGAAATATAAATTATAGTGTCAATACTAATGGGATGTCTTAAGTTTGATTTCTGGGGTAAAGTTTAAGATGAAGTAAATTATGCTTTTCTACCTTCCCCTCATGATAAATTACTCAATATAAATTTAGTAAAAATATTTCCAGAAAAAATTGTAAAAAACTTTGAAAGAGAACAAAAAATTATTGGGTGTCTTCAATGGAAAACTTCAAATTGTTTAAAGAACATCCTTTCGATTTATCAGTTTTAAAGCATACCATTTTCTTTGAGCTATTTCTCAATCCTGTGAGTTGTAAACAACTGATAGAAATATAAAAGATTCTTGTCTACAGATGTGAAAATAATTCTGTCTGGTGGAGGGCAATTGATTTTCCTCCATCCCCTATGGGAAAAGCCAGGTTTGCATCTATTTGTAAATTAACTTAACCATTCTTGAGTGACTTATATATGTGTGGTGCTTTGAATTCTCCTTTGAAATAATTGTAACATTTTACTGGTTTACTCATTAATTAATTGTTAAATAATATCTTTGACATATGTTCATTTTATATTTATATGTCATTATTTTACCTTTGCAAATTATCTTTTAATAATATTTAATATCTTCTTATGAAAGTAAAATGCTAAAACTGTGGCTGGATGTGTGATGACAATAAATGTTCATGCATTATTTGAATACTTATCTTTCAAAACAATACAAAGAAATTATATGAATATACGGTAAATTGAAGAATGATCTCCCTCCACACTTTCCCAAAGATGTCCATGCTCTAATCTGGAACTTGTGAATACGTTACCTCACATGGCAAAAGGGACTTTGTAGATATGATTGTGGTTAATAATCTTGAGATGAGATGATCATCTTTCATTATCCTGGTGTGCCTAATGCAACCATAAAAGGTCCTTATAGGGAGACAGAAGGGTCAGATTTAGAGAAAGAGATGTGAAGATGGAAAAAGAAGTCAGAGAGGAGAGAAATTAGAAGATGCTGCATTATTGGCTTTATAAATGGAGGAAAGGGATATGAGCCCAGAAATAAAGACAGAATCTAGAAGCTGGAAAAGACAAGGAACAGATTTTCCCCTGGAGCCTCCAAAAGGAATATGTGTCAATACCTTGATTTTAGCCCATAACATCCATTTCAGACTTTTGACCTCTACACTATAACATAATAATTTTGTGTTGTAAAATGTGATAGATATTTAAGCCACTAAGGTAGTAGTTTGTTGTAGCATCAGTAAGAAATTAATATAAAGCATTAGAAATTCACACAAAGGCCCAATTTCATTAAGTGTTCATGTAAGCACTAAAGTTATTAAAATAATAAATATACTCAAACATAACATTGCTTGACTACTACAGCTTTAGAATGTTTATAAATGACAGCAAATTTTATTTCTCATTTACTAGGGTTTTAGAATTCACTATCAGGTCCTTATTTATTCTAATTATTAAAATGTGTCAAAAGTCTTCTTGAGGTTTTACGTGTCAACTTGGTTAGGCTATAATATCCAGTTATTTAATCAGACAGCGATCAAGAAGTTCCTGAGGAGGTGTTTTGTAGATATGGTTATCATAAAGATGTGGCTTAAATAAAGGAGGTTACTCTTAACACTGTGGATGAAGCCTCATCCAGTCAGTTGAAAGGCTTAAGAGGAAAAACAGTTTTCCTGAAGAAGAAATTCTCCCTCAAGACCACAGCATTCACTCCTGCTGGAGTTTCAGCCTGCTGCTCGCCCTACTAATTTCAGACTTGTCAGCCCCCACAATGTTAAAATGAAGATAACCATCCTTGTCAAGAGTACACTTTCCTTATCTATCAGTGCCGTAACATGACTTACTGAAATGCTTAAAGAATGTTCAATGTGGGGCACCTGGGTGGCTCAGTTGGTTAAGCATCTGCCTTCGGCTCGGGTCATGATCTCAGGGTCCTGGGATCGAGCCCCATGTTGGGCTCCCTGCTCAGCGGGGAGCCTACTTCTCCCTCTTCCTCTGCTGCTCCCCCTACTTGTGCTCTCTTGCTTTCTCCATCAAATAAATAAATAAATTCTTAAAAAAAAAAAAAAGAATGTTCAATGTAAAACCAGACTGAAAAAATATACTGAAAGAATAGATGAGAATTACTATTAGAATATATTGCTAGTATTATATACCCTGCCTAATTTTTCTTTTTTACTCTGATTTTATAAGGATAATCAATTTCTATGTGATACTTAATAAAATGATAAGGAGAAAAGGTACATTACAAAAGTAAAAATGTGCATTTTACCAAATTTTCAGGAAATTAATACATCTTATATAAAAATAATGAAAGAATTGTCTAAAAATATTAACATTTTATATCTCTAAATGGTGGAATGATCAGTTTTTTTTTGTTGTGCTTTAACTATAAACAAGCTTTTTAAAGAAACATGTAACAACTTTCCTAAGTATATATATACATACATATACATATATATACACACACACACACATATATATATATTTTTTAAATAATCTCTACCCTCATCCTGGGGCTCAAACTCATAACAAGAGTTACATGTTCCTTCAACTGAGCCAAACAGGTGCCCCAAGAAAACATGTGACAATTCTAAACTAAAAATAATTTATCAAAGTACGATAATGAGTTAACATTATTTTGAGACATGAATTTTTATATTTACAAATTATTTCCAGAGAAGCTAGATCTTTTGCATAGCTTTAATATCTTGTAATAGCTACAGATCTCTCTGGGAAAGAAATGTCTTCATGAACAAACTATTAGTAATTAAAGTTAAATAATATGAATAACTAAATGCTCCCTAAGCCATATGTAGTATTTTTGTTAGCCCACTATACTCCCCTTCACTCTCTTCTTTTTCTTGGCTCTATCATTCCCTCCTATTGTATTGTCCATAGCAGATGGTTCAAGAATGGCACCTAATAGTCTGTTGCAACCGGGGACCTCTCCTGGATAATATTCTATGTGGAGCTAATTTTATACATACACATACTTTCCCCCTCCTCTCCCACTAGGTCCTAACCTTAAATAATGTCAGCAGCTAAAGCAAATTTAAGATAATGAAAGCCCATGTGAACTAGAAGAGAATGAAGACAGGATGATGACAAAACAGAAATGAGTGACAGAGAAAAGAGAGAATACAGATGAAACTTAAACCCAGAGTTCCAGTCACTGGGCTTCAAGAGGCTAGGGTGGTTCCTGTTGATCCGTGTTAATTAGATTAGAAGTACCTTCTTCCAAAATCATCATATTCTGAATTTTAATTTTAATTTTTAAAAATAAGACCTATTCCTTAACCAAAATAATATACAATCATTGCAAATTACTTATTAATTAGATAAAAAACATATCTGCTTGATTATATGGCAAATAAAAACTTCTCTCCTGCTTTTATTCTACAAAATTAGAAATTGAGAAATGACAAAGAAAATACACTATAAACAATTCACATTTAAATTTTCAAATTCATCATTTGCCTGTTTCCTCTTTCCATTCCAATGTCTAGCCAAATACCAGGTAAAGTTTCTTTTGTGGGAAAAAATATCAGTCCATGGTTCTGGCAAGATATTTAAACTTAGTAAAAAAGTGTGTAATTCATGCTTCAAGTGTTATGGTTGAAATATATCATTCAAAAATTCTAATGTAAAACAAAGGTAATAAAGAAATGTTTTATTTCCCTTAAGATTAAAAATAAACTCTCTGTGGGGCACCTGGGTGGCTCAGTCGGTTACACATCTGCCTTTGGCTCAGGTCATGATCCCAGGATCCTGGGATCCAGCCCCGCATCAGGCTCCTTGCTCAGCGGGGAGCCTGCTTCTCTCTCCCTCTACCTGCTACTCTGCCTGCTTGTGCTCTCTCTCTCTGTGTCAAATAAATACATAAAAAATCTTAAAAAAAAAAAACTCTGAGAGATAACATACACTGACATAACTTGCTAGTGAACAAGCAAACATAAAAGGGCTTTTTTGCCTTACTCAGATAACAGGTGCTGTGAAACTCTGCTCTTCACTAAAACTCACGAACAGTTCATATATAACATGTTAGAAAAGAGCACAACGTAATTCCAAATGACATACAAACAAGATAATACTATGCTAAGTTTCTACTAGAATCTTCTCAATAAACAATAAAATAAGTATCATTGGGTTTCACTATAAAATGAGCTTTTACAAAGAGGAATCTGATTCTGCATTAGCATCTCATATTATCATTGTAGATGGCCTGGAAAGGTCATGCTATATTCCTGAAAAAACCCAAAAGCAAAACCCAAACCGTAAACCCTAACCCTAACCTTAACCTTTATAATATTATAAAGTCCACTTTATAATGAAACACAATAGTTTATTCAAGGGAAAATTAGCATACACACTTAAGTATCTTTTTTTTTTGGTTTAATGTAGAAATTGTATGTCATAAATATGTCAGTCATATCCCCCAAACCTCATAAATGTAATGTTAACTGTATGTATTTAGGTGAGTCTTATTTCTAAGTGTTCCCAAGATGTAAATAAGAGAGGTTGGATTACCCAAAACAATTATTTAATTTGTCAAAATAATTGCCTTGTTAAGTGAGGCAGTTGAGGACCACATTATATCGTCCCAATGCTTTTCTCCATTCTAATTGAAGGAGATACTTCATGAGTTGGTAAGATTGATGCAATCTAAGTAGGATAAAATTTCAACAGGGGCCAATACCCATTTTATAACTCACGGCATAAATATTGGTCATAGAAATTATTAAGCAGCTTCCTGCCTAATTATTAAAAGGCCTATATTCTCATTCATGTTCTTTGGTAAATTGTATCCTGGCATTTTATACCACTAATTATATCTCCTTTAAGTATCCTCCAGAAGAATCTGCCCACTGAAGTTTCCTCTATCCCAGGGACTTCCTGATCCCTCCGCAAAGTCGTTTTATCCTCATGCTTATCATTATAATATCTGTCCTCCTAAGTGTTCCTCATTTTGTTATATATTTGTTATACTTAAACTCAAAAGTATTTTAGAAATGAAAAATACGTATTTTTTCTACTTGAATACTATCAAACCACAATACTGAGATGAACAACGTATGTCTTGTGCTTAAGTATCACCAGATCAATGACACTCAGATTGATGTCTGAGTTAATATTTTAAAATAATATGTATGCATATGACAATATATTAACAACAGAAAAAATGAACTTATTTGACCCACTGCATGATAGAAGCAAAATATCAGTATGCTATTTTTATTTAGTACTTTATATGTGATACCTTTTATATATATTCTCTTGATATTTCACCTTCATACCCAAACCTTGAAAATAGGCACATTCAGAATAGCTGATAGGTATATTCGTAATATATTTGAGTGTCTTATTAACAGATAGATGTACTTTTATCCAGTCGGCCCTGCAACATGTACTTCAATCACTGAAATAGGTCTTTTATTGAAATCAAGAATATTTTAGATTTTTGTTTTCAAAATGAGTTTACAGCCTGTTCTATATGCCAGGGGGCACTGTGTTTCAGTGTTAGTGTTTCCTATTGTTCACAACTTGTTAGAATTTAGTTGCTCATGGATTTTTGTAGTACTCTCCCGTTTTTTTTTTTCTTACATGGTGAAAACATCCCTGAGTAAATTTACAGCAATAAAACACAATCTTGTTGATGGCCTGCTTATGATTTGCCAGCTTACTGCTGCTAGCCAATAAGAAGTACTTTAGTACTGAGCATGAATTCTGCTAAAGAACATGAAAGAATTCTATATAACTCACTGTAAATTACTTCTAGTGAGCCGCTGAAACATATTTTACTCTGAATCATAAATAGCTTCTCTGATTAATACAAATACTTGGGAGCATATTGAAGAGTTCGAGGTCTGATTACTTTTTAACATTCATGTTAAGAGGACTTTGTTCTATTGTTAAATAAATCAAGAGTCTTGAATTCTAGGCTCCTCGTTATAGACTCAAAAGAGTATGAACTCTTAGGTTTTTCCTATATTGTTATACCAAAAACCCCACTGGTATAAAAACAAGAGAAAAGTTAAATTAGAACACTGAATATTACATTTTCAGATCTCTATCTTAATGCCATTACTATTCACCTAGTCTCACAAGTATACTTAATTTTAACGTAACACTTCAGGCCCCCCATATTTTTCTTCCCCCTCAAAAAAGTGCTGGATTCCTGAGCTTTATTATCACGGCTTGGGTGATTGGGTGTTCCTTCCTCAGTGTGGACCTGGCACTAGGTGAGTGCTTCTGGAATGCAAACTATTTCATTTCCAAATTCTGAGTCTTCACTATTGACTATAATGACCATTATGCCTGACTAATAGTACACATCTTAGTTTAAGAGCTAGTCTCGGCCAATAGATATTAAATACCATTTGAGTAAAAAACTGCAGATCGAGTTGATCCACTTCCATTCTACCCTCTTTTAGAGTGCCTGCCTGTTCTAGAAATGTTGCCAAACTAAAGATTTTTATCTCCCATAATCTCTTACAATTAGAGTTCTGGAGAATTCATAGTTTAAAATTAAATGCGTTCTCACAAGATTTGGAAGTGAGGTGAAAATATCTTCTGGTTTCTTTTGATGCATTCTGTTGTCTGGCAGTTATCAGATTAGATAATGACTTGTGGAAATTACCTGGTATCCAGCCATGATTGTACCAACATATAATTAGAAGTACCTTCTTCCAAAATAATCATATTCTGAATTTCTCTTTTTTTTTACTTCACATCAGAAAGTAGCTTTAGTGATTTCCTTGTGAGTTTGCAGGTAATATTATTCTGTAGGTCTTATTCTGTCTCAATATTAAGACACATGTTCACTAAGTGATGGTTTTCAATTTTAACTGAGATTATGGAGTGTGTGTCATATAAGACCTTGAGCGAAGCTGAGCCAAATATCACAATCATGATGATCATATTCAACCTTATATCTCTGGAAGTGATTTTCTAGTCCCACTTCATTAGAAGACATATCTCTTCAGGGTTGTAAGACATCAAATTTGGGACAGTACCTGCTAAGGAGTCATCAGAGTCACCATGTAATATTCCACTACTGTGTACTTTTCAGTATGTTTGCTATAGCTAGAATAATAAAGCTAAGACCTTGAAAAGGAGAACTGCCTTACTAATAGGTATTAGTTAAAGGTGTTAAGAAGATTATACATACTGAGATGGTGGATGAAGTAAGCTTGAAGAAGGAAACTGTGGTGTCCCACTAGTCTCTATATCCTTGAAACTCCTGACAGATGTATGCTATATTATTTTAGGGATAGTTTTAACCACCTCACCTTAATTTTTTTACAGTAATAAAGTACCTTATCAAAGGCCAATTCTTTTATTTCTTATTTACTGCTACTAGCAAATATAACCTTATCATTACCCTAGTAGGATCAGGTTGATTTGATAAATTATTTGGCTACGAAAAATCAGGATTGCTTGCTATTTATGGAAATCTGGTCTAGGAAGAGAAACTTAGAACAACATTAAGTATAAAGGGCTAAGTGGGTGCTAAGTGGGTGGCCAGGCATTCATGGAAATCATGCTTTGATGCATATAATTTGCCAATTTTTAGATTTCATTGGAAGTAAAAGCCTAAACACATAGTTTCAACTGCAGTAACAGTTACATCTATTTTCAAAATTTTGTTTTTTTTTTAAATGTTATATCATCCTGTCTATAACATAAAATACACAGTATTCAACTTTTGTAGAAAAGAGCCTTGGTGGCTAAAAAGAGAAAAAAAATACCACTATGAGAAGGTACTTACATAGAGAAACCAGGTCCCAAAGGGCACCTAGGTCTACATATGGAAATAAACCAAATTAGAATCAGAAATTTGGTCTGCAATTGGCACTAAATTTAATAAATTAATAATTTGGTGGGTGATTCCACTCTTTGGCTGAATAGACTTGAGTGTAGTTGACTTCAAATTATGTCTGTTGTCAGGTAAAACACTGTTGAAAAAAACCTACATGCCTATATTTAGCTGAGGCTGAACACACAACCAAGGAGGTTTTTAGTGAGTGAGGTCACTTAAAGACAGACAATCTTATATGACTCTGGAGTTGGTGGGAGAGGTGTCTGCTGGAGACATTATGTCTCCAGACATAATGCAACTAATTCTAGACTATGTTTCAGAGCAATCTTAACTGCCACATTTCCTTTCCCCCACTGAGGCATCTTCCCAACTTCCTAAAGTATTGAAGCAGGACTGGTGATCCAAACATCTTCAGCATCTTCATCTCTGACTAGGATTCTGAGATGAAGTCAACAAAACCCAGTCTAACCATTTTAAGTAGAAAGAGATCTATTAGAAGATACTGTGTGGTTTAGAGTATCTCTAGAGGAGTTAGAGGTGAGAAGAAGGCTAGATATAGCCCACAGCAAAGGCAGCCAAAGGAAACACTGAACTACAAGACTGCTCTGTAGAAAGCATACAGACACTGACTCAGTCCAACTGGCACCTATGATAGGAACCAGTGCTAGAGTCTCTGTTTGAGCTGCCACAGAACAAAATGCCTCCTCTTGCCTGTTTACACAATGTAGCGCAAGTTGTTCCCTCTCTCAGTGGCTGCAAGGGAGTCTCTTAAAATTTACTTTTTCTTATTTAAACATTGCCCTGTATTTAGAAAGGCAGGTTAGAAGAGGGTTGAATGAAATTTTTTTTCAAGATTTATTTATTTATTTGACAGACAGAGCACAAGCAGGAGGGGCAGAAGGAGAGGGAGAGAGAATCTCAAGCAGATTCCATGCTCAAGGTGGAGCCCGTGCAGGGCTCAATCCCAGGACCCTGAGATCACGACCTAACCGAAACCAAGAGTCGGAAGCTTAACCAACTGCACCACCCAGGTGCCCTGAGAAGGGGGTTGAATGATATTAAGCAACCCAATTCATAATATCTTCTGGAGAAATTTCATCCCATGTCAGCTACTCTGCTTACATAGAGTAGTCTGAGGAGGGAGAATGTAACCAAAATGGTCCAAACACTTAAATATTGTAAATACTTTCTAGTGGAAATAAGAACACAGCAACATAAATCAATACATCATCAAAGCTCAAATAGACTTATTTGTGAATATTAAAGCTTAATAATTGTTTATGGAGTTCTTTTTTTTTTTTGTAAAGATTTTATTTATTTATTTGATGGAGAGAGACAGAGCAAGAGAGGGGATATAAGCAGGGGGAGTGGGAGAGGGAGAAGGGAGAAGCAGGCTCCCCGCTGAGCAGGGAGCCCCATGCGGGGCTCAATCCCAGGACCCTGGGATCATGACCTGAGCAGAAAGCAGATGCTTAACTGACTGAGCCCCCCAGGTGCCCCTGGAGTGAGATCTATTTTTTTAGTAGGTTTTTTTTTTTTTTTAAAGATTTTATTTATTTATTTGAAGAGAGAGACACAGCGAGAGAGGAAACACAAGCAGGGGGAGTGACAGAGGGAGAAGCAGGCTTCCCGCAGAGCAGGGAGCCCGATGCGGGGCTCGATCCCAGGACCCTGGGATCATGACCTGAGCCGAAGGCAGACGCCCAACGACTGAGCCACCCAGGCGCCCCACTGGAGTGAGATCTATTGAATAAACCAAGCTATATAGAAATGTAGGTACTTTTTACACCAAGCTATTAAAAACTTAAAGAAAAGCATGGTAAGTATGGGTTACTTTTGTTATCTTTAAAATTATAAACCATTGAAGAGATCATTTAGATGCATTACATTAATATTTCTTTCTTTCATCTTTTGGCATTGTACTATCCTCTTAATTTTTTACAGTTTTAATCTTTTCTCTCTTGGCCTCTTCACTCACAAATTTTGAAAGCTTTATTAAGTAAAATAACTAAAAGATCAGTATCTACAAAGCCCAAGTGGGGCCCTTGATAAACAATGAAGGAATGTAGAAAAATACAAGGAATGCAACTCCACCCTAGAAAACTACTTAATACACTGTAGAAACACCCTTTGGTTTATGTAAAGAGAATTTCATGAAGATGAGTAATGTGGTTTTTCTCTCTTGGTAGTGATTATCTTTCCCTTGCTGGATAATTTCAATATGAATCTAATAAAAAAACAACTTATTAGGTGTCTATAGTGTGTAATACATTGTCCTAGATGTTGAATTTTAAAGAATTCATATTTAGTTTTCACAAAATGTTAACAATTTCCTTAGGTATTGTGTCATAATTAATTGTAGAATATATACTTACATTTAATATACAAAAGTCAAATATATATTTGAGAATATATAGGTCTAAAGAATACACAGCCTGTTTTTAACAGTTCATATTTTATTAATGATGTATAAATTTTTTTCTTAAATCACATAAATTATTATTTTAAGGAAGTTTTTCTCAAAATATGCCTTTTGTCAAAAGAAATACAAAATAAGAATTTCCATTTCTGAAATGAATTCTAAAGCAAATCTAGTTTGTCACTGTAAAAGAGTCTACATAATCCATTTATAATATAATTTGTCCTTTTAAAAAAATTACATTTGTTACTATCAGATAATCAGATGATTTTTTTTCCTTTCCAAAGGAATAAACTTGTCCAGATTAAATCTTCAGTGTGATCAAAATCATAGGTAAACTATTTTCCAGTGAAAATGTACCTAAAACTATCATAAAGTTTTATACATACTCATTTTTAGAAAATCATAATAAATAATATTGTAGATCAGACCCATGGGTTCAACAGCCTCCCAGTTTTTATTTAATAAGAATGTATTTCCAGAAGGACTGCTTTTCTCACTAAACTAGTAAAGCTCAAACTGAATGCCTATTAGATTCATTCATGCATCTTTGAGCACCCAGAAATTCTGACTGAATTAGTCAAGGAAATAGTCTGGACATTGGTATTTTCCTTAAAGTTCTTTAAGTGATTATACTGGCAGCCACAGTTGAAAGACGCTATGCTGGCCAGTAATCTCAGAAGGTTACAAACACAAAACCAAAAACCTATCTGTTTCTATTAAGCAACCTGTCACTTATCTATAAATGCACCTAAGCAGTTTTTGAAGTTTTAGATTTCCAATCTGCCTTTATTTTTAACATTTGTCACAACCAATTAACAAATTTAATACTACTATTTATATTACTTAAGATGATTTTATTTAATGTCATTGTTTTGCAGTCTGATGACACCTATATTTGATATAAATATTTTCAGGTTTTTACAAAATATTATGGCATCCTGTCTGGATATGATCGGTTGATAATAAGTATTCTACTCTCCTTCTAGCACCTTTTGCAATTATATCTTAGAAAACTATAGATTGTACTTCTTAGACCTCTTTGGAACTGGGTTCCAGATGTGTTTCAACTTCGGACAATAAGATTGGCCTTGCATGATATTTGTAAGGTGGTCCTGAGCAGAGACCAAGTTTTTGATGCAACTACCATTTTTGCTGGTAAGTACGAGTATGGAGGTATTTAGTTTTCTGAAGCAAATGAACAGTGGTTTCAGTATCCCATCTTGGGCTTGGGGAGTTTCAAAGGGCAACTCCTGGGACATCCATTTTACCAATATGGTTTGCAATAGGCAAAGTATAGTTTTGCAAATGGCAGTAGTAGCAGCTAAGGCTTCCTGATAATGGAACCTGTGTCTATGTCAGGTTTCTGAATCTAATAAACTTTCTGCTTAAACTAGTTAAAATGGTTGTGGATGTTGAAATTAAACCCTGAGTATTAACTATCTTCCCACTATGACCTATTCTTCATACACACACACATACGCATGCATATGCACATATGCACACATACATAATTATTTAAATCTGTTCTCAGATGTCCTGCACAGAGAAGTAACATTTTGTTTCCTTAATCTGAAACTTCCTTCAGTTCTATCATAGTTTTACTGAGGTACTGCAACCAAATATTAATGAAGTATTTGTTTTGGTTAAACAATATTAGACCAAAGTCATGTTTCCAGATAATACCTTATACTGATTCACATACTCCTGTCTTAGTCATATTTTATCTTTAAGATAAATTTTTTAAACAACGTTATTATTGATTTGAGAGTTTTATCAATTGTCCATGTTGAAAAGACCATCACAGTTACTTGCTATGGCAATCTAAGTTGCTTTTGATATAAAATTCTCTTTCTAACTCCATATTCTATAGGTCAGGGCAGCACTATGGTAGGACAAAAGAACAGAGAAGATTCCAGGAGAAGCCACCAGAGACACTTTGTGACACTGATGATGACATTCAGGGAGTGTCAGCTGGCTCTAATTGACTGGCCCAGAAACAAGGTCCAGGGAATAAGCTGAAGGCTAACTGGCCATCAGTAACAGGGATGCCTGATGGAAGAGATGCCAAGTACAGCAAATAAATATACAGGACACCCATTTAAATATGACTTTCATATAAACAACAAGTAATTTTTGGTATAAGCAACATTTGGGGCATACTTATACTAAAAAAATATTCCATTGTTTATCTGAATTCAAATTTAACTGGGTAAACTGTAGGCTATTTAGCAACCCTAACTTTCACGTGGCAACAATAACCAAGTCATAAGGACCAGGTTTGGATGCAAACTTCGCATTTCTAAAGAAGCAGAGCTGCCCTTCTGTAGAAAATGAAGTTCTAGTTAGAATTTCAAGATGACATATGGGAATGAAAGTGTACTCAGCGGCAAAGCTTACACACTGATGAAAGAAGGGAACCAGGATGATTGCTGAATTTAACAAATCGCTGAATCTTAACAATTTACCTGGATTTTATCTGTTGCCCGTTATTGCCCTTTCAATTATATATTTACATCTTGTACCTCTCCCCTGAATTCTAGATTCATATATAAACTATGAGACCTCTTATTTTGTATTATAACAGAAATCTCAAATTTAATATGTCAAAATTAAGTTCTTGATATTTAATCCACAGCTTGTCTTTTTGTGTTGCCCAAGGTCAAAAGATCAGAAACATAGTTCCCCTTTCTCCAAATCCTATCTAACCAAGTCCCTTTACTGGTTCCTTTTCCAAAGAATTTATCTTATCTGCCTACATTGTTCTAACTTAAGCTTTTGTGGAGGCATGCATTTCAAAAGACATCCATCTTGAATAAACATATTGCCAGCTGTATGACACAGCTACTCCCGAAACCAGATAAGGAATTGCCCAAGCAGTTCCCTTTTTCAGAAATCCGTGGGTGACTTAGATAACCGACCTTTTGAGTAACCCTGCTTGTCCCTTCTCACACCTTAATTCCTGCTCTTCTTTAAATTAGCCAATAAAATCAACAACTAATGATGTAATGTATGATTAACATAATAAAAAAATAACTAAATTAGCCAATAAAGAGTGAACCCCTGAAACCCTAAACACCACTCCCCTGGGCCCTATTAAAGGCAGAGCCCCAGGTTTTCTTTCTTCTTTCTTTCTTTCTTTCTTTCTTTCTTTCTTTCTTTCTTTCTTTCTTTCTTTCTTTCTTTCTTCCTTTCTTTCTTTCTCTCTCTCTCTCTCTCTCTCTCTCTCTCTCTCTTCCCATGACCATGTGGCCCTTGGCATGCTGTTTATACTCCAGGACTTGCAAGTAATAAATCTTGTTCCTCAAAGTTCCCAGGTGGTTTCTGCTAAAGTGCATCCTATAGTCATAATAGAAAGTACGAGACCCACCCAGCCGCAACGTTGGCCTGTGGGGGAAAAGTCTGTGGGGGCTGGCTAGGAGTAACATGGCCTAGGTGAGTGCCTTAGGCACTCCTAACTAAGAGCATCACTGTCAATAGGCTAGAACGCACATAACACACCTACTTGTGTCATACTCCACCTCCCAATTAATGATTAATTGATGATGTGTTCATTATCAACAGGAAGCTTTTAAAAATGCAGTAAGTTCATGACAACCCATCTCTGCTACCCACAAAGCCTTCAGTATCTTTTACTGCACTTAAACAAGTTGCCAAACTGCATGAGAAGCCTGGGTTACACTTCTCCATTGTTCACACATACCATTTCATCTTTATTTGCTCATGCTCCTTCAGCCACACTGGCCTCTTTTTAGTTTTTAAAAAAATTGGATCCTTTTACCATCTTTCATCCTTAATTTTTTTTTAATTTACATTCAGTTAGCCAACATATAGCACATAATTAGTTTCAGATGTAGCGTTCAATTATTTATCAATTGCGTATAACACCCAGGCTCAAAACATTACGTGCCCTCCTTAAAATTTATTGTCCCTTAGGCCATAGGATGCTATTCTCCCAGAGACTTGCATGACTTGCTGATTCCTTATTCCAGGTCCCACCACAAATAGCACCTCTTTAAAAAAGTTACTTCTAGTTACAATCTATCTCATTACCCTGTTTACTTCCATCATTGTTCATACTACAGCCTGTAATTATCTTGTTTGCTTTTCTATTTGGTTACTTATTATCTCTATTATCAAAGAGAAGATATGCTTTATGCAGATAGGAAACCATATCTGTCTCATTTACCATATTGTGCTCAGCTTCTGGAATCTTGCCTAGACCATATTTGAGAATCAGTAAGTATTTATTCAGGATATGAGTGAATAAATTCTACAAGATACTCTAATGTGTTGAATACTTAAATGGTTTATATATTTTCTTAAAAATAATGTTAAAATAATGCAACAGTAATAGATTCACAATCAACAGATTACTGTTTAATCTAAAACATATTATAGATGCTGTGTCCTTTATTGTGACTATTATGAAAAAATAATAATTTCAAATTAAGGAAAATGATAATTTCAAATAAATTCACTTTGATTTTTAAAACATTAAAGTTGAAAAGCAGAAGCTTTTCTAAAATTGCAGCACCAAATGACATATTCACTACCTGAGGTTTCTTTTAATTAGCAATATTCGCGCCTCGGATAAACTTCATTGGCTACGATACTGCCACTGCGCAAAGCTACCTGAGGTTTCTTGAAACGGAGCAATTTGAATTTAATCTGGTATCTTAAATAACTTAATACCCATTGTGTATTTAAAAAAGTCAATTTAAATTTTGTGCGTCTTCTTTAGGTATTGCCTATGACTTGGTAAATAACTAAGTCTGGTTTTATATATTCTCAAGTGTCATTTGGTTGATGCTCAAAGAATCATGCACAACTACTTCAGTTATTTTTTTTTCTTTAGCTTTAAAATTATTTTCCTTTAAGCTATAAAAATTTTTGTTTTCCTAAACACATTTAATAATTATAAGTAAATAAGGGCAAGTGTTGCCGAAGAGTCATAACCCTATTAATCTCTGTGTAAACTGGAGATGAATATAGCTATTATTAACCTATTCAACCTGAAGAACTATGTTGTATTAGCTATATTTATAACTATGTGCTTTTTGCACACACACACACATACAAATATTTCTATGCAATTAATTATACTAGTTACATAATTTAAAAAGAATTCTAAATTAAACTTCAGGAGTAATAAATGAGTATAGAATTAATATAATATAAACAAATATTCTCTTCATCATGCATTTTTTATAGTAGCCTAAAAGACAAGGAGTGATTTTGACATCTGCTTCATTTAATAGTAGACAAAATCACAAACATATTTTATAATTACACAAGAAGAGGGCACCTGGGTGGCTCAGTCATTAAGTGTCTGCCTTCGGCTCAGGTCATGATCTCAGGGTCCTGGGATGGAGTCCCATATCGGGCTCTCCCTTCTCAGCTGGAAGCCTGCTTCTCCCTCTCCCACTCCCCCTTCTTGTGTTCCCTCTCTTGCTGTGTCTCTCTCTGTCAAATAAATAAAAAAATCTTTTAAAAAAAATTACACAAGAAGAAAAAAAAAAAAAGATCATCACTCTCTAGAATTTAACACAAACAGACCCTCAAAATATTTGTTTTTTGTAGTTTCCAGTACTGATTCTTCATATCAAAATGAAAGTTACAAATGTACAGCATAATATATTTTGGTACAACAATACAGATTATATTATCAGTGAAAAACTGGAGATTCTTTCTCCCCTTTCCCTCTCCCCCGCCCACTCATGCACACACACTCTCAAATAAATAAATCAATCTTAAAAAAAAAGAAAGAGAGGGGGCGGAGCAAGATGGCGGAGGAGTAGGAGACCCGGATTTCGTCTCCTCTCAGGAATTCAGCTGGATAGGGATCACACCATTCTGAACACCTACAAACCCAACAGGAGATCGAAGAAAGGAATAGCAACAACTCTCTGAACAGAAAAGAGTCCACTTTCTGGAAGGTAGGACGTGCGGAGAAGTGAATCCGAGGCGATATTCGGGAGGATAGACGGCGGGGGAGGGGCCTCCGTAGGCCGCTTCTGGCAAGTGATAGAGCCCCGGAGCACAAAATCGGAACTTTTTTTTTTTTTTAATTTTTATTCTTATGTTAATCCCCATACATTACATCATTAGTTTTAGATGAAGTGTTCCATGATTCATTGTTTGTGCATAACACCCAGTGCTCCATGCAGAATGTGCCCTCCTCAATACCCACCACCAGGCTAACCCATCCTCCCACCCCCCTCCCCTCTAGAAGCCTCAGTTTGTTTTTCAGAGTCCATCGTCTCTCATGGTTCGTCTACCCCTCTGATTTCCCCCGCTTCATTCTTCCCCTCCCACTACCTTCTTCTTCTTTTTTTTTTTTCTTAACATATATTGCATTATTTGTTTCAGAGGTACAGATCTGAGATTCAACAGTCTTGCACAATTCACAGCGCTTACCAGAGCACATACCCTCCCCAGTGTCTGTCACCCAGTCACCCCATCCTTCCCACCCCACCGCCCACTCCAGCAACCCTCAGTTTGTTTCCTGATATTAAGAATTCCTCATATCAGTGAGATCATATGATACATGTCTTTCTCTGTTTGACTTATTTCACTCAACATAATACCCTCCAGTTCCATCCACGTCGTTGCAAATGGCAAGATCTCATTCCTTTTGATGGCTGCATA